>NC_054057.1:82805534-82955929 GCF_017639655.2 Falco naumanni | reverse complement strand
GATCAAGGAGCCAGTGCCTACAGCCAGGGAACAACAACAACATAAAGTGAGAAGCAGCTATCTGATATTTTGAGAGAGAAACCAAGGTTGGCTGTTTTACAGTCTCTCTCTGCTAGGTTTAACGTCAGAAGACAAGCAAAAAGTAGTCACTCTAATCTCCCCTCCAAACACAGTCCAGCCCCTGATTATCAACACAGAACAGCACCTACTGATAGAAAACAAGAGCCGCCCTTTCTGCGGACATTCTCATTCTTTCTAATGACTTCAGGACAAACGCTGTGAACACCAGCTCTGAAAACAAAGCCACTTCAGGGTAAGCTGTCCTGAAAAGCTTTTCAAAATGAAGACTGGGGTCTCTCTTCCTCCAGAAACGGAGGTTGCTCCCAAGGCAGTTCACATGCCACTCTTAAACAGCATCGACCCCACCCTGTACAGGGATGCAAAGAACGAGAGTCCAGATAGGCAAAACTGCCAAGCTCTGTCATTCCCGGGAGAAACGTGCTCAGCACCTTTGAAGCTCACAGCAGCCTTGCACTGAACAACTTGTCTAAAGAGCCATCTTTGTGGCTGTGCTTACGCCTCAGGGATGCCAGATTTAACAATCAAAGTCCTGGTTTCAAATACTAGAAAAAAAGCATTAGACCAGAACTTAGTAACAACCAGGAACAATAGCAGATACAGTTACATATCAAAGTATTTGCTCAGCTTGTCCCAAAAGATATAAAATGCAGGACTGAATATTTAGGTTTTTTCCACCCGGGTGTATTTATTTACGCTTCAGAAGTAGTAGCGAGAGCCAGAAATTCAGTGTAGCTGTAGCCTAACACATGGCTTTGCACTACAACACCAAACGCTGTGTTTCCTGGAGCCAGGCTCTTATTCTACATGTGAAGAGGAGGTGAAGGAACTGCAGGCATAACACTTTGCACTCTGCAGAGCAAGAAGCAGGTATTACTCAGCAGTAATCTTCTACATTTAGCTAGTCAAGATTGAAGATGGAGCAGATATAAGAAGGAACACCCAGAGAGATGAGCACAAAGTTAAAGAAGGGGCAAATTACATCTGTGTGTCAGCACTTCAGGCCAAGCATCTCAATCCAACAGCAGAAGATAATGGTGTGATGCTGCCAAGCCTACTGCTTGGCACACTTCTGGGTTTGCGTTTTGCCTAAATCTGTTCTTGCTTTTGAGTTGGTTAGCTGTTCAGGGCAGGGACTGCTTCCTATTCTGGATGAATAGGATGCCCACTGCGCACATAATCCCTAGCACACTGTGCTTCCAACGCTGCTTGAGACCTTTAGGCTGGCTGGAATGCAGCAAGCCCAGAAAACTGCATGGAGCATCCCTTTCTGCCATCCCTATACCCAGCAGTCTCCACAGCTCCGGGCAGCACAGCAGCCTGCTAGCATTTCTGCAAAGCTGTCCCACCTTGGCGCAGACAGATCATCCCTCTCAGCAGCAGCGACAGAAGCAAATGAGACGCTGTGTGTGGCACACGCATTCCTCAGGCAAACGGAAGGAGGGCTCTTTGTCAAAGCCACCACCACCATAATGTAGCTTTACCGAGTGCACCCCAAGGGCTCAAGCCTGCTTTCCAGGACACAGCACGCAGGCCTGCCAGAGAGTTTGGCTTTTCCAAGACGTACAGCAGCGAGCAGCACAGAATCGAAATGACTCCACTTCTATTAACTCTATCAGTGCCAGAGAGGAATCCTGGAAAAAAGCAGTAACACAGCTTATTCCCCCTCACGAGAAAAACACTGCAGAAAACAGTTACTCTATTGACTACAATACATCCTCCTCCTGAGCACTTCATAAAAGATGCCAGACTGAAAGCAAAAATTAGAGGTCTCTGTACACATCAGAGGGAACACGCCTCCATCCTCCCCTTGCCAGAATCAAAAGGAAAAGCCTCCAAGTGGAGCCAAGAATTTACATTCAAGTTTAACCCAAAGTCACCAGCCAACAAGAACGTGCACCAGTATCCACACAAAGCTGCTTCTGTGACATGACGCTGGCAAACTGGGAAATGGACCAAGTGCTATAACCATCCTACAGAGCCTTCTGAGCAGCCATCCCATGATCATCTCCAACCTGAAGCCAGCCTGGGTGTGAAGCAGACTCTTCTCCGCACCCCAGGCCTGAGATAGGCACTGAGGGCCAAGGTCACTGGTCCCATCCTCTCGTATCACAAGCTGCCATATCAAGTAACGACCTCTCGAACTCACATTTAAAACCAGAACGGGGCTATGTGTCCCCAGTGCTATTATTGCAAAAACTATTACAGATGCAACTCCTCAGGGATTTGGAAACCTTATTTGCACTTCACAGCCCAACTGTAACTATTTGTTCTCAGGGCAAACATGAGATTACATAATTCCTGTCTCTTTCTTCCGCTCCTCTCCGATTTCTGCGAGGACTACATCCTCTCACAGCCTCTCTTTGAAACTGAAACGAAGTCCAGCTCACTTAGAGGAGCAGTACAGCCTAAAGAAAATACAGGAGCTTACACACGGGTATGTACTGGAAACAGGGGACAATAACTCATGTCTGAATAGTGATGGTTTTGAAGTGACTGTGCCTCCAAAGGCTTGGGTGCAGATTCCATCTTTTCTTGCTTTGTGTTTCCCCAGGCTTGTCCCTCTCCCACTTCTCCTAAGTCCCCACAGGGAAGTGCACGGCACAGGTCAGGCACCAAGCACCAGCTCACCTCCTCCAGTGACCACTCCTTTTAACATAAGAGGATATGGGATTTTGGGTAACTTGCTTGGGCTTCACCTGCTTCTGAAGATGGAAAGAGGTGGAATGAGAACTTAAAAAAAAAAGGCAAATTCAAACGGATACTTTCCCCCGGGGCACCTGCATTCACCAGCATTCACTCCATCCATGCAGCCACCTCTACACATATCATGGTACACACCTGCTACCAGTTACGCCTAGGGAATAACCAGCCTCTAGAGAAATGGAACCAATTTAACTTCCTGCAGGTGCAGGCAAATGAGCTCCCATCAGCCAAAGCAGACAGACCTGTACCAACAACCAGATATTATTTTCATGTGCTTGGCATCAATCAATAAATTGCTTCTCCACAGCTTTCCAGAATATAGCACCGTTTGCAGAACAGGGTGTTTTAACCCATATAACGATATCAGCAGTTACATTAGCATAAATGCATACTTGAAACAAAGAATAGGGCTTGCATTGCATGTTTTACCCCAGCCTCACATACATACGCTAGAGACCTGCAACAATACATCCTCATCTACACAGCTAACCCAGAGCCTTCCCTCCCACTGCTGTCACAAAGCCTGCTCTATACAGGCTTGGCAGTGCTGTTTTAATACCCATACATGCAAGTTGCCTCAATAACCAATTTCTAAGCTTTCCAGGAGGAAACTCCCAAACTCGCAGCACATCCCGTTGGGTCGCTCCCTCTGTCACACACTTCAGGAGCTGCGAACTCGCCGCTCCTGGCCTGGCAGGGGCAGGATGGGCCCCGGCGGCCGCAGCCTGGGCGAGCAAACCCCTGGGCGGCTGCTGGATGTGGCGGCCGGGGCCAGGAGGCAGAGCCCGTTGCTCGCCCCGCCGGCGTGTGCCCGCCGGGCACCTCCTTCCAGCCGAGTAGGGCGCTGTACGCAGTTCAGCTCGCAGCGAAGTTTTGTGCCTGAAGTTCAGGCGGGACTAACGCCGTTCGCGGCTGCCTCCGTGCAGCCACGCCGAGAGCCGCGCTCCGCCGGGGCGGCTGCCGCCCGGCTGTGCTTGTGCAGCCGCCCGGACCGCGGCAGCCCCCGAGCCCGGAGGCGACGCTGCAGAACGGGCCCAGCGCCGGCGGCAACACGAAAGCTGGTCCGTCATGCTTCAGCGAAAAGGAACCGGCAGAGCCGCCCGCCGCCCCGCAGCGCCCGCAGCCCGCCCGCCCCCAGTCCCGGCCGGCGTTGCACCCTACCTAGCACACCACGGCCGCCGGGCAGAGCGGAGAGGCCAGCGCAGGGGTCGCCGCGCCCCTGCTGAGGCTCAAAACCGGAGCTCGTCCGGCACCACCGCGGGGCGGCACCCCCCGCCGGGACCGCCTCGCCCGCGCCCCGCTGCCGCCCAAGCCGTCCCCTCAGGCGCCGACCCCCGGGGCCTGCCCCGTCCGCGGGCGGAGGCCGTCCACACCCCGCCGTGGGCGGCCCCGCGCTCACCTCCCGGCCGGGCAGCGCAGCCTTCCTCGCCGCTCCGCCGCCTCCCACTGCCCGTCCCCGTCCCGCCCCTACCCGGGCGCCGCCGCCGCCTCTCGCGAGACGCCGGGCACGGGGGTCCCCGCGGGGCCGCGGCGCAGGCGCCGCTCCGCCCGCCGGCGGGAGGCCGTGGCCCGCCCTGCCCCGCTGCCGCGGCCTGCGGGCGCGCCCCGCTGCCGGGAGCCGGGCCCTGAGGCGCCGTCGGTGCGGGCCGCCCGCCGGGAGGGGCCCTAGGCCAGGCCGGGAGCGGAGGGGCCGCCCCGGTGGGGAGCAGCGCCCGGCTGCTTCCCGCCACCCCAGCGCGACCGAGGCTGCGGCGGGAAGCGCGCGCGGCCGCCCCGAGGAGACGGCTCTCCCCTCAGAGCGCCCTGAGGTGGCTGCCTTGCCAGAGCCCGCTCCCAGCGATTACGCGAGGAAGGTTCAACCTAAACCTCATTTTTTAAGTCGTACAGGTTGCGCCGGGGTCTCACACCACACCGCAGCCCCGCGTGGGTATTTAATTTCCCTGCAAACCGGGGGTGCAGAGACAAGAATCCGCCATCCAGCATCTGCCCTGCCCCGGGGACAGGACGAGGATGAGCCAGCAGTGGCTGTGGTGGCAACAGTCCCTGTTCCAAGATGGACACAGCATCCTGACACCCATCAGTGCTCCTAGCTGGAGCTCACTGTAAGACATAGCCAGTTCCAAGCTGTTCTGTGGAAGAAACCCCAGCCTTTTGGGTTCCAGCCCTGCAGGCTTTATTACGAGCAAAGTATAGATACTGGATGCAGCAAGGCTAGAAAACGCTGCTTGAAAAGCCCAGAACGGTTGAAGCTCCCTTTGCTACTCTTACTTAAAATGGAGAAGAACAGAAGCAAAACTCTGTTAGCCCAGCACTGAAAATGAGCATGGGCCCACCTTGCGCAGAGATGGGCTGCAGCCCCACCTGCAGCAGTTATCAAAGCTACAGCTGATAATTCACAGATTCCACCTGCAAGCTCTCAAACCCCAACTTTTACATTTATTAACAAACTTGAAACACAGGTTTTACAAACAGGGAAATTAGCACATCATGTGGCTTCATAGGCTTCACAACAGTCATGGCAAAGTGTCAAACTCTTTGTTGCACAACCTCCCCTTCAGAGATACAGCCTCAAACTGTTGCATTCAGCTCAAATGTCCCACTTTTTGTATGAAATAGCTCCAAACACTGCAACTTTCCATGGTGATTCAGCCCAAAGGTATTTAATGGAGATGTATATGCTTGGAAAACTCCCCATTTCCCCTCACTTTTAGTCCTTCAGTGTTTGTAGGTCATGTGAGGTCTTGTAAATACAGGTTTGGCTTAAGACCTGCTGGCACAGGTTTGGTTTACAGTCTGTGCTTATTTTATCTGTATATTCTTTTTTTATATCTTTGTTTACCTGAAAGGGTCAGCCCCAGGGAACAAGTATTCCTGACTTTCTGCTTCGCCATCACATCTCTTCTTGCTTCTTTCTGTTTCCTAAAGGAAAATCAGCTGCTTGCTGCACCAGCTCGTGCGCTTGGCATTGTATCCGCACTTCAGGGTTTTAAGGCATTTTATAAATACAAGTAATCTAAGCTTCCTCATCCCTGGAGTGAACTATCTCTTAACTTCCTGACAGATAGCAAAGCAAGAAATGTGTGCACGGTGTCACACAGCAAGTCAGAAAGAGCACGTAGGAGAATTCTTTGCAAGTGCTGCAACTTTAAAAGAGGGTTCTTCATCCATTTGACGAAGGCACAGACCTACCTGAAATTGTCATCTGAGATACTTTGGCAGACCTAGGAGGGAAGCCACTCCTGTTTGGGGCATGCAGTCATTTATTCAGTGCAATGACCAGAACCATTTTATTTGCAGCATATTTAAAAAGCAGGGGAAATATTTTCAAATAAGCCCCTTATGGAGAAGGTTGCTGGCTAGAGACAATTGTTTCAAGAAGAAAAACACATTCCCACGGTTTACCTCTAGGCTAGCTCTTATCAGGGTCTTCACCTATCACCATGCTGCTTCTCCTGGCTGCACTCTGATGTGAAATGCTCTGTAGATGAGAAAGAGCTTAGAGCAATCTCTGGCTGCTCTCACAGCCAAACATCTGCTCACCCAAACAGCATTCCGGGCGTGTGTTACACCTCCTAGCTTCACAGCAACACACAGGGACAGCAGGGGAGAATGGGGAAACTATTTCTCAGGCATTTACATTTGGTTTTAATAGTCAGGGAGCCTTTTGGATGCATGGGTGGCATCCACACTTTTGCCCTGGGAAAAAAGGCAGCTTGGGCTCTGTGCCGACGGCTTCCGGGAGGCAAATGCTACTGGGAAAATGAGGGTTTTCTCTTCTCTTGGGCTCCGTTAACACCCTAGTTATCTTAAAGTGAAGCTAACAGCAAGAGAACACAGTACAGCGGAAAGACTTGCAGCAGGGTATGGAAAAAGCAATCTGCAATGTATAAGGTCCCTCTCCCCCCTGCTAGCCTTCCCTCTGCTTTTCAGTGTTACAACACAGAAGCTAAAATACATTTTAAGGCACACTTCCCTGCATCTGCTTCCTCGACTTCCAGCAGTCTTGACATTCATTGCAAACTGCTGGGGCCACCAAGAGTCTTGCTCCCCTGGTGGCTTCTATTTAGTCTTCGGCTGGGTCCCCAAGCGGGTGACTGACTGCTACGTTTGCCGACTGCTGGCACCATCTGCAGGCTCTGCAAGCCAGGGGAGACAAAGTACTCAGTCAAGTTTCTCATGCTTCGATTTGAGCCAGCCAGTCAAAATGGGGAAGAGACAGATTGCCACGGGCTTTGGAGGGGCGAGTTTGGCAAAGGCACTAGGATCTTGCCTTAAGGATCGTTGCCTTAAGAAAATCCCAAGGTGACACTTTCAGTGGAAGCAGTATGTTGTTAAATGGCTAACTCAGATTAAACTTTGTACTTCACATATGGATTAGACTAGGATTATGAAAAGCCCTGAAAATGTTATTTTCTTCTCGTAAGAGGTTATTTTTGGCTAAGAGGGAGATGGAGTGTAACTCACTCTGGAACGTTGCCCATGTCATCTGTTGGGGGAAAAAAAAGTGGGGGCTTAAAACTTGGCTGTAAAACCCCCACCCATGTGACTGCTTTTCCAACTGGTCTGTTTGTGTTGCATTTACAGCTCTCTAAGTTCAAATTGCAACAGAGCAAGTGCTGAAGAATACAGTAGTGCCTCCTGAGCCAGCCAACCTGATATTTCATGTACTCACCCTTGACTTGCTACTGTAGGACCCGTCCTTTGACACGGTTAGAGTTGCTCTGCTGGATAGTGCTTGCAGGAGCATTGTCTTTTGGCAGCACCTCTTGTGGAGTCTGCTCTATCAAAAGCCGGGAAAGCTTCATTATAAACACAGTTTTAAAAACATTTTGCAATGCATGAGTCACTAATAGCTAGCCAAAATAAATTATAGCATTGTAAATAAGAATTTAACCATTTTTAAGTAAAAAAAAAAAAAGTGAGAAAAACGTAATAGCATGTGTAGCTGTTGCTACCCTACCAAGATAATAGCACCTGTGCCAGAATGAGGAAGGATTCTGGCTACATTTCAATGGGATTTGCGTATGCAGTTCCTGGAAATTCGTTCTGGCCTTGTGTGTCTGCACTAAGCAAAACAACTGAAGCTGATAGATGGTTAGTGCAGCCTGTCACGTCTTGGTCTCCTTGCTGAGGTTTGGTTTGGATGTGAAACTGTCTGAGCAACTAGACAAAGATCAGCAACTTGTTGCAAGTGAACCCAACTGAACACTAATTCTTCCCGATAAGTTACAGAGGCTTAGTTGAAGCAGTGGTCTACAAAGGATATGCTTTCTTATCCGTCAAAAGCTACTTAGACCATATAAAAAAAAATTGGATGAGATTTCTAATAGTTCTGATACTTAGACTTTACTCTGTCTTATTTCTCACATGACAATCCATCTTTTCCAAGAAAGCTGATGCAGGATGTCACCAACAGCTCTTTGGCCCCTACCTGAATGGTGGCTGATAGGAACCTTGACCTTTGCGGCAATGATATGCTACTCAAAGCTTTTGGCTGATGGAAGAGTCTAGCTCGGTGTAGGTGGTTCTCAGAAGCTTTGCCTGCATTGGGGCTTGAAGGAGTCCAATGCTTAACTTTTGAGATCTGAAAGACATCAAGTTGAGTTAACCTCAGCAGTGATGTCTCTTACCTCTGATTGTTGCCATGTTGTACCAAAAAGATTCCCCCACCTGACTGGCTTAATTTGCTGTTTAGGCAGGAGGTTGAGGGCATTATAGAAGAATAAAGATATTTAACTTATTTCTTCATGCAGTTTGTACTATGTTTCTCTTTCTGTATTTAAAAACCACCCTAGCTCCACTGGGTCCATGCCTTCTGTTCAACCCATCCCCTTTAGAAATAAACACAAAAGTCCTACCCTGTGGAAGTTTGGTTCGAGAGAGCGAGATCTTTCCTTTCTTGCTGTCCCCTCAGCAGACATCCCCTGGTCTCTCCTGTTCTTCAGCACTCCCCCGGCTGGGGAGCACAGCACACCCCAGCCGCGGGGTCCAGCAGCAAACCCCCAATAGACACACTGTCTCTTGTCTGACAATCTTGGGTGGAGTTGGCCTCCAGATACTTCAGCTCAAGCATGTCTCCCTGAGAGATGTGGTCCGAGGAGACTTTGCTCCCAGGGTCTTTGTGTTGGGCTCTGGAACGGCGACTGGCTGCAACGAGGGAGATGCTTTTGGCGTTTGCAGCAATTTCTTCCAAGGTCTCCAGACTCAGTGGAACTGCAGCAGTGCCTGATGGTGACTTTTTCCCATGCAAGCCTAGAGAGGTGGGGGAACGCAGCCTGGGACTCATTCTTTCCGGCAGCAACACCTGTTGGTTTCTGCTAAAAATCAGAGAAATTGCAGTATTATTTGTTTTTCAGTCAAAGCTTTTATACTTTTCCCCTTCAAAGCACTTTCGAACAACTGGAAGACATGAAATTTCACCTGAAATACTGTTGTAACTTCGATGTATAGAGAAACAAAGGCAAAGCTTTTTGACTATGCATCTCCCATATAGAGTGATGGCTACAAAATGAGTCAGCTGGCAAGCAAGAAACTGATGAGCTCTTAACATTCCCTCCTGTTCCAGGGTGCTAAGTGAATTGGGTTTCATCAGATAGACATCAGATCAGGGCCCAACAGACCAGTGAATGGCGATCATCCCTGACAACGCAGGTCCCCTCACACCAGACTCCATGGTGCATCTCTACAACTCCTGCCACTCCACTGGACACACTGGAGACTTGGTGATTCAGAGGAAGAGCCCAAATTGGAGGTGGCAGTTAAGCCGTGGCCTCTTAAGTAAATCCCAGGCTTTAAACCCAAGGCCAGTGCTCTAGGAGTGATGTTATTGCTTGCCAAAGTTTATCTTCCTTGCATACAATAGATTCTGTGGTTTAGCTGCCATGCATGTTCTGTCATCACAAGAGGAAGCTGCTATCCACAACAAACATGCCTTGAATTCCTTCCCTGCCACACTGACCTGCTGAACTGGGCTTTTTGGCAAACCAGAGAAAGTTGGGCTGAGATGGGTATCCAAAGACCCCTCCTTCCCCCAGGGCATTGTTTTAGACGATCTGCAGCTGCCACTGTGAAAAGAATATGCCAGGCAGTTAACAGATGAAAGCACAGGCCCTTCATCAGCAGGGAGAGATGAAACATGTCTAGATGAGAGCTCCCAAGCTGTGGGAAAAGCCAGAAGCCTGGTAAATGTGGTAATAGAGGACACAGCAAGGAAGGACTTCAGGATTCATGAAGGAGAGAGATTTTCGTCCCCTGATCCTCACAGACTTTGCCATTTTATTTGGTTTAAATGCTTGCCAATCCACAGAAGCAAATCCGAACATTTCCCATAGCCCTCTCTGCAGAGAAGGTTCCTGCTAACACATAGAGCTACTTGCAGGAAACTCTTTTCTAACAGATTCTGGTTTCTAGAGGCTCTTCCAGTTTGATGTCTCCCAGTTTTGGGGAAGCACCTGGGAGCTGCCAGGTCCCCGTGCCCTAGAGAATAATTCTATTAATGATAAAGATTTGCGTTACCTGTCTGACTCAAGGGTGATGGAGGGAATGTCAAACTTCACCCCCCATGGAATATTCGTCACGTTCCCAGGTAGAACATTTCTGATCTCATGTTTATTAGGATCCAGATGCTGACTTACATCCAGAAAAGGACTGTTGTGGGGCTGCAGGAAGAGGGAAGAATGAGATCCACAGCTGATTTTTCTCACTGTAAAGCCCCACCTCTAGCCCAAGCTCTCAGCCTGCAGTCACAAAGACACTCTTGATACCTTATGTGCTTTTCCATAGTTCCAGCCACCTGCTATTTGCTCCCCTCCCAACATGAATAGCATTAAATTTATTATTCATGGTGAAACCCAACTCCTTGCCCCGTTTATTCTAATCATAATAAACAGGGGAAGCTGCTGCTTGGACTCCCTGCTGAAGACTAGCAATTTCCTGCCAGCCCCTTACTGTCTCAAAACACAAGTTTTCCAAAGACAAAGAGGACATCTTTCATTTCTTGCAGGAAAGACCCAAGGACCCGGATATCTACTGTGCCATGAGCGAGCAGAGGCCTCCATGTTTGACAGTCTCCTACAGCCAGCACTTGGATGGCTGCATGTTTGGCCACCTAACGTTTTGTTTTCTGTTTGCCACCAAGCCAGTTATCTCTTCCCAATCTGACACAACAGCAGCTAGGAGGATGAACGCACTGGCTCATGCACAGCACTGCCTGGGTCCTCCTCTGTCACTAAAAGCCTTATCAAGTCTCTGAGTCAAAGGGAAGGGGACAAGGAGAACGGAGCTCCAGAGACAACATGTTCCTAAAGCGAAGCTCTGTACAGCTCCTGACCAGCACCAGGACCCAGCCAGGCTTTGGGGGTGTGTGAATCTATTGCTATGACACAAGATAACGGGACAGCGTGGTTTCTCCAACACAAAGGTCTGTTCTGCCTTACCCTGAGCATGCTGGACATCACTGAATGTAGCAGAAGCAGGCGGCTCAGTGTCCCCTCCTCCAGCTCAGAGAGGTGCAGGTGGTGTAACCTTGCCAGTGTCTCTGGGACAGGAATGTTCTGGGCTGGAACAGAGATGGAGAGGAAGAGCTAAAGATCACTCCTAGAGAAACAGCTGAGAACTGTGGAGTCATGACATCCAAGCAAGGTTTTCTGGGTGGATTGTTCTCCAGTTTGCCATCAGACAACAAAGCTTGGAGACAATGACAGATCAGGAGCAAAGGTGCTGCTTTAGCTTTTATTAGTATTTGCTGCTGCTGAATAATTTCTTCAGAGAGTAGCATGTGCTGCTGCAGTTGCTGGATCACAAAATCCTTCTGGCACAACAAATTCTCCTTGTACAGCATGTTTGCCTGCAGCTCTGTGTTGCCAAGCTCAAGCTCATGGGCTCTGCAGAGGAGCCTTAGCACCTCCTGCTGATCCTCACTGGTGAGTTTTCTGGAGAAAAACTCCTCCATCTGGGAAGCTTTTTCCTTGGCATTTGCTAAGTGCTGCTCCAGCTCTGTCTGAAAAAGATAGATAGGGGTTTGTCTAGGCAGCTCAGCTTCTTGTGATAACAAAGGCATCTGAGCAATTCTCTGCTGTATCCTTCATGCTGAGATTAAAGTAGTATCTACAAAAAGTATTTTGCTTATTCTAGTGGCAGCTACCATGTTTCAGTCATGGCGGATATATCCAGACACACAGTCCTTGCCTAGAGGAACTCACAAACATTAAAGTTTGCTACCAAAAAAAGTAATCACCAAAACTGATTACCAAAACATTGAACAACCAGTGAGTGACAAACCCTCAGAGTGTCCCCGAAAGGGGAAATGGGGAGAATTAGCTCGCTTATGGGTGCATAAGCCCAGTGGGTGCTTTTCCCTTTATGCTAAGAAACACAGGGACAAGAGGCAGGATGCAAACAACGTTCCTGTGTGGTTTCCTTCAGCAAAGTATTTAGGAGTCCAGCTGCAATGCAGGTGCCACACTGCTTTTGCAGTGCTAGCCCAAAACCCACAAGAACCTCTCTGAGTTATGCTGCTGCCATCCTTCCCTCAAGCACCCACTGGGCAGAGGTCAGACTTGCAACCACAAGGGCACCTTCACCCTCTCACCTTCAGGGCCACTGTCTTGCACTGCTCTGCCAGCAGCAGGCTGATCTCTTCTCTTGCTACTGTAACTTCATGAGGTTCAGGTGAATTGATGAAACCCACTTCCTTGTCTTCCTCCTCTGTGTTTGCATCTTTCTCCTCCTCTGCTGGCTTGCGATACTTGCATGCACCCTGATCTTTCTCTCATTCCCAGCTGCCAGCAAAAAAAGGAGTTTCTGGGACATGGTGACATAACTCTTAACGATGCATGCATAGCACTTCATAGTATCCGTCCAACAACTTCTTGCATGACAGCAGTAGAACTAATTAGTCCAGACTGCTCTGGAGCTGGACAAACCACGCAGAAGAGCACAATGATTGCTCTGGAGCTGGACAAACCACGCAGAAGAGCACAATGATCTTCCTCCCGTTTGGAAGTCTGTAGGACAGACCTCCTCTGTGATCTTTCCATGGCAAGGCAAACAGTGCTTTTTCCCACCTCATCACAAATTGTTGCCTATTCACAGGTACTTGTTGAATATCTTTAATGTCCTGAAGACTGTTTTAACTACAAAAGACCCAAATCCTAAGAGACTATAAAATTTACAGAGGCATTATATGGGTGACTAGTGATAATGAGAGGGAACTGACACACAGATTATCCAGAAGAAAGGGATGATGATACTTTCTCTGACATTAAATCATGCCCAGATGCAGTGCATCCAGATGGAAATCACAAACACAGAGTGACTGGACCATGGAAGGACCAACAATCCCAGTCTGCACTGCCATCCATTTTTTCCATTAAAACTCAAGTCCAGAATAAGGGCCAAACAGAGGTGAGGCATCTACTGTCTATGCTTTCAGTCTTGAGCTTAAACCTGATACTAGAGGTAGCAGGTTGCCTTACAGAGGTACCTCAGGCAACTGCACTGCAGTGCAGCACCATGTGCAGGCTGCAGTCTCCATACAAGCACCAGGAGGGATTAGGGATGTGTTTCTCAATAGCAGAAATCACCCGCTGCAAATATAGCACCTTAATCTAAGGCTCAGAGTCGCATGGACTTAATCTACCTTAAATCCCTGGGCACCTTTTGCAGACCACCACCTTCCCAAGTTTTCCTCGTCACACAAGTAAATCTCAAACCTACACTTGATCTCATCCTTTTGTCATTTTTGTTGGGAGGGCCATGGGATATCGGCATTTCTCATGGCGAGTTTGGAGGTCCACGTATAAATCGTGTTGAAAGCTAAGGAGAGACTTACTCTGTGATTGTTAGGAGGTTCCTGCAGGTATCAACGTGCAGCTCAATGTTGGTGTTTTCCAGCTCCATCAGGCTGCGATGCATCTCCATTTGCTCCCTGAAAGCCCTAACCAGCTGTGCCCGCAAGGTGTTCATTACTTGGCCACTGTGTGCCTCAGAGCCTCTGTGCCTCTCTGCTACAGGAGAACACATTTCTGATCTGCTGTTAGGCCAGGTAAACATCTGCCAAGTCCCCACAAAACTACCCTGAGACCAAGATGCTCGGTCCACATGTTACAAGGCATTCATTTATAGGACTCTGCTTCATTTTGCAGTCTCTTGAAGTTAATAGTTTGCTTAATAAATCTGATATATCTTTATTGTTAGCAATATATAGGTCTCAGCGCTACTGCTTTTGTGAGTATTAAGAGGATACTGCATTGCAGGGACATCTCTTCCATCTTTCTACCCACCAAAAAGAAAAAGTTATTGGTTTTTCTGTGCTTGTTATCTAAAAATGACCTTGGGTATTGGTAGCAGAGGCCAGTTATACCTTGTGTCTTGTCTGTCAGAGAAATTGACAATTTTTATTTCATTCCATGCCAGATTCACTGACAAAAGGAATAGTCCCCAGGGCAGAACAATCAGTGTTTAAAAAGCTTCACCCTGCCCCCCTCTCTCTTTTTTTTTTTTTTTTAAATTAAGTGCAACGAACCATACAACAGATCTCTGTGTCCTGACATGGCCCCTCAGAGCCCATGATGATGCAGGCTACAGAACTTGGTCACGTCTCTGTGAGAGTCAGAACTTCCCACAGCAAATGCCAGCAGTTGATGTCAAAGGTCTTTTCAAGGGCAGGTTTGTGAAATCTAACACATTTTAATGTTGGGGAAGATGCTGAGGAGGTTGAATGTGTTGTCCAGAGTCACACAGTGTATCAGAGACAGGCTCACACAGGAAAACAACCTCAGCTCCCCTGGCCATCAGACTGTGTTCTCTGCTCTGCTTCTCTACAAGCATTGCTAGACCAGTTTCCCTCAGCCATATCTGCATGGAGGCCCGCCAAGCGCTACCACAACCTGTCCACACAGCTCCTCTCCCCACTCTCTTCCCTCCAGATACCCCAGACCAGTCCTTGCTCCTGGCTCTACCTTGCAGATCCCCAAGGTCAGAGCCGACTGTACTTTTCTCCTTCTCCTGGTTTTCCGCCCTTGCCTTCAGACACTGGATCTCCCTGCGGAGGTCTGCGATGATGCTGGTGTATTGGTCAATGTGGTAGGAGACATTCTGCAGGTTACATTTTACCTGGTGAGACAGAATACGTGAGCATTTGTCCTGCAGTCCATCATTGGTACAATGGCTGCAAACAAAGCTATGCTTTCAGTTGGAAGGGCACTAAATCCTGTGATGGGGAAGAGTTTTCCCTCATGAATGGTGAAACCATAAATTAGTGGTTTTCCTTAATTATGGGAAATTCCCAAAAGGTAACAGAGAAAAGCCACAGACCCTGTGTCCACAGGGAAAACACAGAGATCCACAAAGAGTGAAAACCCTGTTGTAGATCACTGTTCAGCTTCCTTCGCCCCACAAGCCTATCCATTTTATTCCTCCTTTCTGCAGCCCCCCCAGTTCCTCTTCCAGGCCCAGCATCCCCACTGGGACATGCCTCCTCCCAGTAGTCATCCTCCAGCCATCATTCCTTATGTTCTGAACCAGGGTCCATACCAGGCTCGTAAGCTTCTGCCTTTTCATTATTCTGCTCCTTTGTTTTGACCCTCATATTCCTCTTCTCATCCACGACCCACACAATTTGCTTTCCACTGTTCCCTTCACCTGCTTTTTTTCCTGTCACTCACACAGAGCCTCTACACCACCCTGCGCTGCCCCCTCTTGAAGTTTTTTCTCCCTTCATCCACTACCTCTTGAATTTCCACTTTGCAGGCTTTAATCTCTAACCCCCACCTCCTTGTGAGTTGTTTGTTCATTTACCTGTGTCTTGATGTTTTTTGCTCGACAGGCATAGATCAAGGTCATTTGAGATTCTTCAAAGGAGGTGCTGGCTGGGCTGATATGTGCAATCATAACAGTCCTGCTGTTGCCCCCTAAGGAGTCCTAGAGGGATGCAAAGTTGACGAGGTTAATATGGACATGGCAGGGTCTTGCTGCTTGGTGGTAACCACCATGGTTGGGTACCCCAGCAGGTGCTGGTAAAAGACCATTCATTACGCCCTCTCTCCATCAACAACAAAATCAGCAAGTAATTCACTTTCTACAAAAGAATTTTTGCAAGAAAATCAGTTTCCACAAATGTGCTGGCAGCTTCCCAGTTCTGCTCACAACAGAGGCCTGCCTTTTTATCCATCTCTTCTCCTCCCCACTGTTGTCTAGAAAACACATCTGTCAGGCAACAGCAGTGGTAGCTCAGCACCAAGGCTCAAGGTGAGGTTCATAAATGAGGTTGTGAAGTATCCATAAAATAACCATCATAGCAAAGAGTGTGTCTGCAACCTTTCTGATTTCCTAAGGGAGAGGCAATTTGTGACAGCACAGAGTCACTCTCAGTCTTTCTTCCTCCTGCCCCAACAATATCCAAATTTATTGGCCAATTTCAGCCAAATCTTATAGAAGGGATGAAACATTCAAAGCCAGTAAGTTAATTAAAAAAATCACTGGTCACCTGCAAGCTTAGACATATGACCCAAATCGATAGGATTTCCTTAGCCCTGTAGGAAGCCTTTCCTTAACCACAGAGATCACAAGACAACAAGCTTGTTACAAAAACAGCTGTGTCTTATTCAAGCCCTGATTGTATTGCAAAGCTCATGCAAGATCCAGGAGGACTGTTGCGAGCTGGATAAAGACAATGCACAGAGACAGTCAAGGATCAGCTCTTAAGCCCTGTCTGATTCAAGTGGTGATACCAGCAACAGACACACCGAGCTCCTTGCTGACCCTTGGTGTACTACAGTACCTTCAGCAGGCGTGTGAGTTTGCTGTCTTGAAAATTGACAAACGGGGCCCGGCTCCCCCCCTTCTCACTCTAAGCGTTGATGCAGTTGCCCGAAGCCAGCAGTGAGCAGTTGATGTGGGCTCCTTCCTTCATCCTCTTGCCCTGGTTCCGAGTCTGGGGGGAGAGGAGAGAGGGAGTAGGACAGGCAGACAAAGCACATGCTTCAGAATGGTGGGTCTGTGCCTGGGGAAGATGTGCGGCATCACTGGGTCAAGGTTTGGATGACAAAGCAATGCCTCCTGAAAAATTAGCCTGAAAGTGTGGGGTTAAACCCCATTCTGAGGCACAGAGATACTGGCAGCAGTACATTTCTTGGAGAAGATGACCCAGCTCTTCTTACTTCTTAAAAGATAACAGCTATTAATTATCTTCTACAGATTATTTCAGAAATTAAGATGCACAACTACATCACTCCAGAATTCCTGGTCTCAGTAGAAATACTGGTATGTAAAATCTCTCTCCCTCAAATCACCTCCCTGAGTTCCAGCATTTCCTCCTTCCCACTGGAGCCAGCTGCCTTATTTTCCACCCACCACCACCCCTCTATTCCACTGGCACCAGCTTTCTCTTTGACAGCACAGGTGATCCCCGCCTAACAGACTTCAGCTTCTCTTTAAATGTCAAAATCACTGCTGCTTTTTCCTTCTTTTTTTTTCGGGAAAGGCTGCACCCAAAAGCTGGTTTACATTTTTCCTATTATACTAGTTGGCCTAATACAAGATATTACCAATATCTTCAAACTTTGTTTTTATTTTCAGGCTGTCCCAGATACAAACTACTTCTCAAAAGCAACAGAGTGTTCAGGATGAGGACAGGCACCTAGCCTGGTCTCACCAAAAGCTGCTGAGTTCCAGCCATACCTGAGCTGCTCTCTCCGACCCTGCCAAGTCAACCATGAAAAGCTTTCCAATCCACAGTTCCTCGCCGATCACCTTACTTTGGCTTTTCTGCATCACTGTCACCTGCAGGACTGCGTGTGAGCGGGAGGACGTCTTGTTGGTGGCAGTAGGTTCCTGGGTGCGTTGCTTGTTTCCTTTCATTAACAGCTGCATGATCTAAACAACGCAGAACAACATGCAGAGGCGTACGACTCTGCCTGAGCTGCAGCATGGTGCTCCCCACAGACTGAACCCCTCACCCAGGGCACGGGCAAACTCTGGTCCCGCTTATGCTAGTGGGGGTTTTGCTGTTGATTTTCTCCAGATCTCCCCCTTTAGCTTGTAACCTTGGAAGCGTGGGTTCATGACAGTTTGTCTCACATCCAAGGCACATGCAGAAGTGCACATCGGGGTAGCTCAAGGGAATTTCATTATTTCTTCTCCCTCTCCAAATGGTTTGTTGAGACGTGTATACAGATCAAAGCACTCTTGCCTTTCCAGGAAAGCAGCATGCACTCAGGGGAAGTAGAGCTAGCAGGAGCTTAGCTGGAGGTTTTAGCCTGATTTCTACCACTCACATGGCTCCATGATGAGCCCTTTCCATAAAATTCACATTAATCCAGTTCCACCAAGGTCCTGCTACAAAAGGTCCTGCTACTGAGCAAGGCACAGGCAATAGGAAAGTGTCAAGAAATGTTAAAGCACTGATGAATGAAAACACCCCCCTCTCCCTTTCCCTCATCACGGACCATAGCCCAAAGCACCTCCAGAGCATTTGTAGTGGAGACTTCCGTAATTCCTGCTATCTGGATGCTGCCTCTGGGGTCCTCTCTCAGGTCTAAGAAGCCAGAGGATGGGTTCAGGAGGTCACGGATCACCTCATTATAGATCTGAGGGTAAGAAACAAGGGGTTGGTGTGAAACTCGCCTTGGGTCCTTAGGTCTGCAGAGAGGGTTGAGTTGATCCTGCATTTCAATGGACAGGCCCGGACTCCCCCCTTCTCATCACGCCTGCTCCACAGGGCCTGGATCCAAGGCAACACAGACACTTCACCTCCAGGTAGGACATGGAGACTGTGTAATCCATCTCCTTGGTGGAAGCTTCAAGGGCCTTAAAGAGGTCATCAAGCGCACGGATGTAAATCCCTGGTTCGCAGTCCGTCCCTACATTGTGTAGGTTTTTCCTGCTCCTGTTGAAGATACAAAGAAGAGCAGCAAAGCCAAACTTCCATGTCAGCCAGTTTCCACAACAAATGAAGCCTGGTTTCCTACTGATTTCTGTCCTTCATTCCCTAACTTGCTCTGGTTACTCCTGTTTCTCATCCCACCATGACACTGCCTCAGGAAAGACACGGCACATGCCATCCAGAAAGGGTAGGAAGAGGACTTGCAGACGGGCAGATTACGTATGTTAACTGCTCACCTAGGTGTTCAGAGCTAGAGTAGAAATATGTTTTCATGTAGTCTGTAGTCTGTAAGTGCCTTCTGCAGCTACGTCTATTCTCCTGAGATGAGTCTACAGCACTGCACAGATGCCCTCATCTCCTCCTCCTTTTCAACAGGAAGATTTGTCTCCACTGAATTCCACCTCAACAACTTAAACAGGACAGTTTCAGTGACAGTGACAACTTACACGGGACAGCTTTGTTGTTACTTCAGCATTTAAGGGAGATCCACACTTCCCAATGAGAATGGTATTTTAACGCTTCAGTCTCGTCCTCACAGTAAGCAATTGATCGGCATTACAGCTCATTTCTGGTTTGCAGAGCTATATTTTATTCATCTGGAGCAATACAGCTACAGGGAACTACTTTACCTGTTGGACCATATGCAAAAATGGTTGCATTGTAGCCAGAAATGACTCCTTCTATCAGGCTTTTGGTTGTGGACACATATACTTCCTCCTAATTCAGCCAAAAAAGCAGAGATTTTTTGTCAGGCACAACAGCTGTCCAAATAATCTATACCCAATTACATTCCCCATGATTTTCTATGTTTTACAAATTTTCTGGGCTTTGGAACAATTCATGAGCCATTTGAATTTTGACACATCCTCAAAATGAGCAGAAAAGCACCAAGTTTTATTGAATTTTCTAAAGGCAGGCAAGATGCAGGAGCTTACTAGAATAAATGTCCTTAAATATTCTTGTTTTCTTGGACTCTGAACATGGAATGCTTTGGTTTTCTTTTGTGTCTGCTGAAGAAGGGAGTAAATTCTCTCCCTGACCTAATCCTTTATTGAGAAGTGCCACTGGGCCTCCAAAAATGTCTTGGGTAGCATACAAGTGTGCTATGCTGAATTTTAATGTAAAAGAGCACACAGATAACTGAACTACTTGTGAGAAGCGGAGCTGCAGTCACATCATGGTGATCACAAAATGCAGGTGCTGATGAAATCCTTGTACTGCAAAACACAGCTCAGTAAGGGCACTAGAGCTCACTGCGTAAGCCTGTAAAACAGGTGCAGGGAAGAAGCATGTGAGAGGAGATCCAAGCAACATGGCAATGATCTCATCCACCAGAGACCTCAGGAGACAAAGCTCTTCATCTCCACTCAGGAGCGATGCACCTGGGGAGCGCTGGTGCAGGAGGGAGAGGCAGGCTCAATACTGCACGTGTCTCCCCGCTTCCCTAACTAAAGGAAAACCCTCACAGTCCTCTTGCTCTTCAGCACTGTCACGTTTCACCTGGGTGACATGTGGCCTCTGGGATGTGCAGTTCTACTCACATGCCGAAAACATTCATCTAAGGAGGGAAAAAAATGCTAATATTAAGCCTTTTGGTTAAAAAGGGGAAGGATGTTACCTGGGTTGCTCCATCATCAAAACCCATGTCAAATACAAATGTTTTTTCTCGGGATCTGTTAGCTCACAAGATGTCATCTGGATCTTCGCTTGGATCCATCAAGACCACCCTCTGTTACAAGATAAAGCCAGAGGAAAGACCTGTTATACCTGGGTATGGTTAACAGCCTGTCGGGATTTCTTGCAGCACTATCACCATCACAGCTCTGGACAAGAAGAGTGTGGCACTGCAGCTTTGTGTGGAAAACACACTTCTGTACCCAATGCTGAGGCCAACAAGCTCTGTTGTGCAACCGATGTAATCTGGAGAACCAGCAGCTGCTGCAAAATGCTTTGAAGGTTAGCTGTGCAGTGGAACGGTTGCTGGCATTGGGCAACAGCAGTGGCTGCAGGGCCGTGACACCCAACCAACCTCTATGCAGGCAGGATGGAGACGGGACCTCTTACCTCAATTTTCAGCCAAGATTCAGACAGAGGAGCTGTGAAAGAAAACAGTTAAGTTCCTTGGGAGCAAAAGTGCCCAAAGTAATCTGCCAAAGCATTTCATGCACAAGGACTGATGGAAGTACCTGCATTGCTCAAGGACAGAAATGTCATTCCATTTCTGGCTTTTATTAAGGAAAAAAAAAAGGTAGGAGAGGGGTTGCAGCAGGTTACAGAACTGGTTCTGTTTCTTTTCAGTCCCTTAGGATCTATTTCAGTACATAATTATCACAGTATATATTCTTTCTCTTCCACTGAAATGGCTCATAAGGAGATGCTCAAGCCTCAAGGGAAGGGACAGAGAACCCTGTGTCTCTTACTCCAGAGTAGCTTTCACTCTCTTAGGTAAACAGATCATTATATAAGCAATTAAAGCATGGATCAACCACCACTTGACCTACGGAATAACTGCATTGGTGTGCCAGGCATGGGAGACAAGTATCTAGGACAAATGCCCACAGGCATTCGGGAAATGTTACGGCTTTGGTTCTTCTTCTGCATTTCCTGCTAAATTCCAAGTCTCTAGAGTATCTCTAGTTTTGATCTGCAAGTTTTCAAATACCAGAATGACTTTTTTTTTTTTTTTTTTAATGTATTCACTGGTCCTGCTCAGGCCTTAACACCTGAACAAGAACAAATTCTGAATGGAACTCCTGGTTTATTGTCAGTGGCAGGATTCGCCTGCAAAAGATGGGTTGATGCATAATCGTATGCACGTGCAAGTATGACAGCCAAGAGCAGAACTTGGAGGACAATGTCAGCATGTTTCCTTCAGAGATTTGCTCTGTAACACTTTTAGGCCCCTTCTACTGAGCTTTGGTAATGTCCAAATTTTGTTTGCATCCAAAAGAGGGTCCTCCTCTTCCAATCTGGGGCTAACACCTCGTCTAACTAGCAGTATTCCAAAAGCATGACTCTTCTGCTCTTGCACAGAAGCATTAAAACGTAACAAGACACCAACAGAGTCAATTTTGAGTTAGGATTAACAAGCAGGCAGAAGCAATTCCAAATGAGTTAGGCTGGAAGTAAAAATAGCAGGGAACATGAATGTAAATCAAAATGCACCAAGAAATTTAAGTATTTCAACTGCCCAGTCAATTAATTTGCTTTCATAATTACAGTTATTTGCGTTACTAAGAGAAGCTCATTCTCATAGATAGAAGTTACTCAGACTAATGTAATGCACATTTCCTTCCCAGATTTCCATTAGAGCAAATAGATCTCAGAGCAGATGATGCAAGTCTGAATAAGCTGTATAAAAATAAAGCTGATATCTTTGTGAGGGTAATGGCTGCTTTAAAAAAAAAATTAAGGGGGGAAAAGAAAGAAGGCTGTTTCACCAGTCAGGTGCTAAATAAAAACTGCATTTATAAGATAATCCATAAAGAGGAAAGCGAGATTCATGCTCTCTTTGCTTCTGAGGGCTGCTATTGTTTGACTATGGCATGGTGACAAGATATATTACAGAATTAGCGTGTGTTCAGAAAGGGTTCAGAGAAATATCAGCTGAAGCACGATAGAAAATAATGGGGTCTACATTGGAAAAGAAGGTAAATAACAAGGGCACAATAAGAATACGTAAATAGATGTAGTGATGTAGAAAAGGTAATCGGGGACCTCCTGCAATCCCTGTGTAAGAGGTGTAAGGTGCAGAACTGGAGAGAAGTGCCATTTGCCCAGGAAGCTGCATCCCTGCTGTGGCACAGCAAGGCCGGGGGTTCGCAGGATTCGAAAGCAAGTGTTCGCACGTGAACCGGTCTTGTGGTGGTCTGCATGACACCCAGCAGACTCCCCAGTCCCCAGCACGGGGGCTTTCCTGCAGCCCAGGAACCACCCCCAGCTCACCTGCTCGTCCACTCTGCGGGCAACGAGCGCAGCTCCCTCCTCTGCTTCGGCGTCACTGATGGGACGGATGCGAAGGGCCACCTGCACACACAACACACGCGGGCGGCTGACGTGCTGGGGCCACCCAGACACACCTGCAGCAGGGCTCAGCTCTGAGCAAGCACCAGCCATATCTACAGCTTCTGGCTGCATTTCTTCCGCTGGTCAATCTTAACACCTTAAGCTTAGGGCCTACAGAGTTTAAGGAAGTTTGTGAAGTTTAAACCAGTTAATTCTCCCATGATTTGCACTTTTATCTTGACAAATTCCTTCTCCCTCTTCCCCTGTTCCTGTCTTTAACACAGCAAGACTCCATCTGATTGACACAGAAGGCGGCAGAATGAACTCATCCGTGTCATTGCTGCTGCCAGCAGGAACTTTCAGAGGTCTGCGACCATGGTACCAACAGCTGAAGAGCTGAGCACGCCTGCAGACACCCCCTCCCCGTGCTCCCAAAACACTGATTAAAGTTATCCGTGACAAAGAAAGGGAATCACATTTCACTAAGTATCCATTTCTTTTAATCCCAGGTAGCATTATGAGCCTGTTCAACCAGATCAGAGCAAGTTGGCCCTGATCTGTGCAGGTCCTGCGGGGTTCCTTGGGAGGTGGAATTCATCACAGGACTGGAGCAATTATAAAGCAGCAATTAACTGCCACAACTCAGTCAAAAACACGGTACTCTGTTTTGAAAGACAGATGATAATTTGACTCGAAGATTTAAAGCACACTGGCTGTATTTGTCACTACGAACAATACACAAAAGCACATGTATTTCAGCCTGTTCAATCTACAGGTGGAGCAACAGAGAAAGTGCGGTGCCATGGGTCAGCCATGGGGTTAACTGGGCCCCCTGAAGCTCAGGTCCTGCTCTGGCCAGGACTCACTCTGCAGCCATGGGCGAGTTTTACAATCCCAAACCTGTGTGCCTGGTGGAAGGTCTAGTCAAAATCCACCCTAAAAGCTGTTCTTGGGGTCTCAGCTAATAACAGAGATTTGAAAAATTTTATTTGCTCCCTTCCATGGCTCTTTTCCCCTTCAGAAAATACAGCAGCATCCCCTCAGCAGCTCCTGACAGGAGAGCTAATGCTGAGAAAACTCCACATAATGCACAGAAGCGATGCCTCGTCAGGAGGGTGCGCAATTACTGAAACAGACTTGTTCTACAGCCCCACCAGTCGCAAGCAACTAGTTTCTATAGGAACCAGATTTATTTCCACAATAACAAGCTACATGTCAATTTAATGAGGGTTTCACGAACAGCTCTCAGTCTTAAGCGCTGTAGTAGACATGTACGAGTAGTTCTGGCAATGGAACATTTCTTCCCTGTATCTCTGAGTACAAGGTGAGCTCCTTGGCTTTGGGTAGCTTTTAATAGTCATAAAAATATAACAATTAACTTCATCTTCCTAAATATATCTGAGTGACGCCGTTATAAGCACCTCATTTTTGCAGGCTTAACTCATCTCTTGGAAGCATTAGAAAGCACTGTCTTGCACACCATAATCCCAAGGCCTGCAGGAGGAGTAGGGGACAACACAAGTCTCTCTTGGACAGCCGTAACCTCCAGAACAGTCTGGTTTGTCGCTGGTTTTGGTAGCTCTACCCACTGAGGGTAAGAAAACAAACCCAAATAAGCAGCATGTGGAGACAGGTCACACCAAGTACTAAGGCTTTTCCTGGCATTAGAGAGGAATGCAAAGTATTCTAGATATTATTTTTAAGTTAAGCGATTCCACTTTGAGTAGAAGTTCCTGTGTCTGCCCCAGTCGTGTTTCAGCACATTGCAAGAGCGATGCTTCAGTGTAACGGAAAGCCACAGGGCTGCAGGTTGAAACTTGGGAAAGGATTACATTTTCAAAGCACTCCTCTTACTCTGATCAACACAGAGAGGTGCCGAGGTCCTGTGGCAAGGGGGGGGGAACTCCAACAGGACTACAGGAATTCCAGCTGCTTATTACAAATATGTCACTCAGATCCCAAAGAGATGGGCATGCTGAAAACCACCGGCCAAGGAGGACTAACCACCCCCCCCCGCCAGGTTACCCAGCCTCCCCTCCCCTCCTATACATTTTTTCCTCTGCACAATACTTATACTCAACTTCTGTTTTAAATCACAGAGCTCTGCAGGGAGAGCAAGTCTGGGTTTTTTTTTCCTCCATCTGGACCACATTGCCCAGGAACACCAGAAGACAGCTGGGAAATACGATAGGAAGGATGCCAGGGTAGGGGACATCCCAGCTGCTCCTCTCCATCCCCCTCAGCAAGTGGGCTCACCATGAGCTGCTGCTCCTTCATAGCTGAGCTGCGGGATGATGCCAGCTCCAGGCTGGGCACCTTGCCCAGGGAGGCACACATGGAGCAGAGCCCTGCAGGAGGCGGCACAGGCAGGAGACTGAACAGTTCAGAAGTGGCGCTGATCCCCCCAGAGAAGGCAAAGAGGCAAACAACTGCACTCCCCCAGGGGGGGAGGAAGCTACAGGGACAGCAGGAGCAGAGGCAGCAGTGCAGTGCTGTGCCCCAGGGCAGGAAGGGGCTGCAGCAGCTCCAGGCTATAGGAAGCAGTGTGCCACCGCTGCACCTTGCATGCGATGCGGTGAAAAGGGTCAGCATAAGCAAAACAACCCACTGCAAACCCAAATGAGTTCTTTACATCCAAATCCACCTGCACACCCCCTTGGTGGGCAGGCCACGGCCATCGTTCTCTGCCCCCCGGGACGCCAGATTTCTCCTTCCCTGGGACCAAGCCTGCGGCGGCATCAGCTACAGGGCCTGCAGCCCCACCAGAGGCTGAGCAAGCAGCACCCTGGCGCCTCCAGCCTTGCGCAAGAACTGACAACAGCCATCGAGATGAGGAAACGCTTTGCTACCTCCCTGAGCTAAGTGCAACCTTCCACTGTATTGTCACTTCATGCACAGCAGCATTTCCTGACTCCTCCGTTCAGAAAGGCAATCCTTCAGCACTCTTAGTGTCAGTCCATTCATTGCAACAACCTATTAACAAAAAAATCCACGACAAAATCACCTTCTGTCTTCATTATTTATTGGCAGTAAACGAGTCAAAGCTCATAAAGTTACAGTAAGGCTTTATTAAAAAATATTAGAATTTTAGAAATTAAAAACAGTATAGCAAGTGAACAGAACTTCCTCTATGAAATTTGCATTAAGGACTGTAGATGGTTAAAAGGTCAAGAGAATGTTTATTTATTACAAATTCAAAATAAATACTGTGAAAGTGAAGACTAGCCCAGGATTACATGACTTGTTCCAGTTAATCTTGCTATTTAAGATTATGAAAAGTACCTAAGACAATACTTTAACAAACACCATGAGACACACTATCCTACTTGATGCTTAAGGTTTGTTTCCCTCCCTCCCCTCCCATCCAAATTCTGGGCCCTTAAAGGCGTTCAATGGAGGTACAACCGCGTCGGAAGCCTCTTCCCGACTTGTACGTGTCTCTCTGTACAGTACCTACAAACCTGTTTTGTTCTGACCACCCTTCAGAAGCCCTAACAAGGGCCACAGGCTGAAAACCAGCAGCACAGAGCACTCGAAGCTACACGCCAACATGGATTCAAGAACAAGACCCTTCCTCTCTAGTACAACCCCTAGTGCTATTCCGAGAAATGCCAAACACACTAGCTTACCCAATACATACCCATAAAACAATTTCAGTAGTACGTAATTTGCAAAAAGCATTTTAAGTAAGAAACACTACAGAAAAGACATAGCAATTGAAGGGAGCAGTGTCAGAAATGCAAGCATTAGAGATGAGAAAAGGTCTTAACTGCTGGTCAGGACGTCTTGTCAGCTTCCAAAGCTCCTACAGGAGCAGTTTTGGCTGGGTGTGGGTTTTTTGTTTTGAATTTTTTTTTTTTTTTGTTTCCCCCCTGATGAACTCAATTCATTTAACATTGGTATTCAATTTCTTTACTTTGAAAATGGCCAGGAATAAACCACAGTGCCCTATTAAAACTTCATTGCATGGAGACATGGAAAAAAAAAAACCCTTTCCGCTCAATTTGCAGCTTAGAAAATGGTGAAGTCAGCTCCTCACCACTAACAGGTAATTAAAATGACTCCTGCTATAGCAGTTCAAGTCATTATTGGGGAACTTGGACATGCTAGAAGTCTTCTGCACTGTTTTACTAGAAAGTAAGACTGGGGAAAAAAACCCCCTATTTCAGAGATGAGCTTTGTAAATACTGTGGGCAAAACTTTAATTATCCATGTATGTGTATATGTTGATTTTGAATGAACAAATGCAGAGAAGTGGAAACTAATACAGACTTGTGGAAAAAAACCACTCACTGGTTTAAGAGTGAACTACTGGAACTAAGTCAATGCCATTGTTACAGAACGATCATTTTGACGAGTCTTCCTGGTGAAGAGAACATGGGAGTTCAGGGGCCTGTGCATTTGCTATCACAGAAAGTTCATCCAAGGACAAAAAAAAAAAAAGTGCGCTAAAAACATTACTGTCCCTTGGCTGCCTCCAGCTGAGTGGGGCTGCCTTTTTGGGCTTTCCACTTCAGATCTGTCACACACTGCTATGCAGTGAGCTCAGGTTTTAAAAAGAGCCAGTCAAGAGGGCTCACGTTAGCACGGGCCCATCCAGGAGAGGTGACAGGAACACCCTCATTCTCCCCTGCCCCTCAAAGGGTAAGCAGCAGGCCAATCTCTCACTGCTCTGACAATGTCCAGAAAAGAATTTCTACTCATAAATACAAACACAGAGAAGCTGCTCCACCAGCTTTAAGTACACTTTTCCCCTCTGAACAGAGGGCTTTAGAAATGAAACTAGGTACTGTAACAGGGAGCATAAGGCATGTGTACACAGAGCACTTCTCTGAAAGTTTGCAATGCTCACTAATTAGACTTAGACTAATCAGTAATTCCTGAGGCTAGTATCAGTTTGCAGATGGTTTAAGAAATCCACTCATTTTCTAGTCACTCCACAATAGTGAACAGGCCAACTTGTCAGAGTAACGAGCCATACCATCACTGTAAAAACCAAACCAACCACAACACTAAACCAGAAGAGCCATGAGGAACCGAGATTAAAAAACAATAAATCCAAAAGAACCATATAGCCAATACAGCAAACACTCTTATTACTGTGGGTATGTTTGACTTTGATCATTCAGGGAAAGATTCCCTACAAACAACGCGTAGCCAACCTGGTTTTAGTATAGGTCTGCTTTTATTTCCATATTCAGCTCTTTGAGGGAGACATCCTTTCACAATCTGAAAGGAGGAGGATATAGCCCGCTGTAGTGCTGCTTCAGCACACTAAAACACATCATACGAGAAACGGTTCTGTTGACTTTTCCCCAAACAAAATGAACATCTGTCCATGCACTCGGGACATAGAAAGAGTCCTGAAACAGAAACATCGTGCGTGTAAGACAGAGGTGCACTGATGGAACCTCACCTCACTGGCAATAGTCAAAAGCTGCCAGTTGGTAAGTACTGCACAGGAGTCAGGAAGTAAATACTGGTAGTAGTGGATTTAAAAAGGAAAAAAAAAAAATCAAACCCTAAAAAAAAAAAAAAAGAATAAAAATTTAAAAGCAGTGCCTTTCCAGTATCTCACTGCAACAGGCAGCAAGACTTAAAGGCACTACAATGTGTCAGAATGGAGAAAATCTGGTGCATCCACCCTTCCAGAGTGCAAGAATATGGATTAAAAATTCCAAAGTTGATGTAGGCTTTCTGAAAATGAACGAACTTCTTTTCAGCACAAGATCTGGTGGTGCTGCAGAAAAGGAAAAAAAGGATGCGAGTTACATTCTGTGCTTTTATACAAACAGCTCAGCCTCACCACATATGCTAGCTGTTCAAAACCTACACAGGCACGTGTTTCGCCTATTAAACTGATGTTTCAATCCATACACTAGGCAGCTTTATCTCTCCCTTCCTTCCATAAAAGGATCTTACATGTACGGGACACATAAGCCACATCCAAACATACGCAAAGGTATCACTACTATTAATTTTGCTACAGGTCCAAGAGGTGTACTGCTCACATTCTGCGTGAACTCCTTAGATACATGGAGGCTAAAAAGCTGCAGGGTGACTTACAGCTGCAAAAGGCATACGTCCATACAACCCTTCCTCTTAAAGCAAAGCCCTGAACATGACAGACCAGGAACCCATTCCAGGTTTTAAGTCCCATGTGAGTGCCTTCGCTATCAAAATACCTTTTCCCTCCTCAATACCACAATGTCAAACTCCTTAAAGGACATTTCCTACAACAGGGGGCAAAAGTGGCCTCTCTTTTCAACATACCAATATATAACACAAATTCACAAAAAGGAACTGGGAAAAGCACTGGATTAAATACCGGATGTCAGCAACAAGCAGTGACAGTGCACAAAAATCTGCTACTACCTGAATTCTACCCAGCATTTCTAGAAAATAGCAGCAAAGTTCATGTGGATATTTAAACATCTATTCAAAGGTTTATCAGCACAGTCAACTTGCTGTACAATCTTTAGTACAGTATTTAAACTCTGTCCACACTACACTAACATGCAATTCTTCCAAGAAGCAACATTTCTCTCTCATAGTAACTATGATTCCTCGTACTGACAGAACTTACAGAGTCTGCAATACACTGTGTTTGGAAGATGACCCTGACTCTGTTGTGGGTTTCATCACTCTGGCAAGACAGGACATACACAGTATTCTGCTCAGTACAACTCATAAATCTGACCCTCTGTGATGACTTTTAAAAAAGCTTTTGCCCCCTCTAGCCACAGGCAAAACAAACCAACTCTGAGAACGCCACACTCACTCACGCAGACAGACCTAACTTTCTCAAGCAAATTACTGAATCTATAGCAACAGCTGACAGGAGGAGTTGCTTTCTAATGAGAGGTATGGTATCTTACCACGGTTTTAATAATTACTCTGGTTCTGCAAGGGTAATAATTTCTTCATTGATAAAAAATTCAACAGTCTCCTCCTCCCAGTCATCAACGTTGCTGTCCAGCTCATCTGTGTCTACCCCTGGAACAGAGAAAACATGAATACAGAATGCATCAAACAAGGCAGCAATGGAAGGACTTCATGCTCTTGGCAGAAACAGTCCTTAAACCAGCAGTGAAATAAGAGGCATTTGGTGCTTTAAAATTCCAACAAGTATGTGCTGACTTTCACTAAATGAAACCCAAGGCATTACTGTCTCCCACCACCCGGCTTCCGTGGATTTTCTGATTGAATGCAACGCTCAAATCTCTTCACAGTATTATCCCAAGGTCAAGCTAACGTTTGCCTTGAAGCATAAAGAGGTGAGGTAAAACATGAGATATCAAAATGTGGCAGCCAGCAATAATTGAGCTTTCTCCCCATTGAAAAAAAAAAAAAAAAAATCAATCCTATTGCAATTCAGAATAAGAAGTATAAATAATCTTCAGAGAACAAGGGACTAGCTTTGGCAGGAAACGGAAGGAGAGAAGTGGATGAATCCCCAGAATAGGGTATTGACTTGGAAAGAAGCAGCAGTTAACACCAAGTCTTTACAAGTACCATGTGTGGCTTACCTCCTCGAAGCTCTAAACGCTCGTTCCTCTGCTCCATGTACAGCTCTTGTGCCATCTTGCGGTACTTCCTGAACTCTTCCATCATTGTACGTCTCCTTTCCACTAGCTCCTACGGAGGTAAGACCACCTTGTTAAACCTCCCCAATAAATCAAATCCATGTGATGCATTTGTTAGTAAGTCAATTTTTTTTTTCATGAACGTACTTTCTACCGACCTAAATAAAAGAAAAAGGTAAGACCTTTTCTTAATTTAAAGACTGGCTAATGCAGCAACTCACTAAGAACCCAAATATCTTGCCAAATGAGCTAATACCGGCACCTCTCCAGATTCATTATCGTGTAACCTGACAGTTTAGTAGTATCTGTCTGAACTACCTATTGGAACTAACTCTAACCACAGGGATTCAAATGAACACAGATATTTATTACAAAAGAAATTTAACTTACATATCACCATTACAAAATCACTAAGGACAGGTTACAAAAGTTTCGTCTACATTATCATATTATAAAAGTGTCTTGCCTTTGAAGCTTTGGACTGGCTCAGGCGATCCTTCTGCTCAAATATCTTGGAGTATTTCTTCAGGTCCTTCTTGATTTGCTGTAAAACAGGGAATTTTATTTCAGCTAGGATATCAGACCAGCAATCACAACAATCATATGCTGCAAGAACTCCCTGGTAGGCCTAAGCAGGCTATGCATTACATCTCTTCCAGGCAAGGCCCTTCGCTGTAATTCTATTCTGCCTGGCTTACAGATCACGTAAATGCTTCTGTACATGTGCAGCTAGTGAAGTCTGGACAGCTAAATTCAATTTCATTATTCTTTATGCCTTTTCACTGTACCCTAACTGTAAGAAAAGCTGGTAATCATTTCTATTCTGAGCTTAGAGAACAGTTAATATTTACAATCATTCCCAGAAGTGAAGTCCCCTACAGCAGAAAAGTTTTTTCACAAATTCAGGGCAAAAGGAACTCCCAACAGTTCAAGCCTCAGCTTCAAGAAGAGAGAGTAAAACAAGTATGCTTAGGCACCAAATCAATGTCAGTAGACAAAGTCAGTGGAATACAGTACCTTTATCTGATCCTCACTGAGCAAGGTAGCTGGTCGTGGCCTCCAGAGAAGCTGACAGAACCTGTCTTTATTGTTTTTCTGAAGTAAACGGCCTTGGAAGGTCCATAACCAATATGCATTGTCCACCTGGAAGGGTAGCATACTGTCTCAGTCAAGGTAAGCTATAACTCAATACTGTAGTCCTCACTCCATGCCTTAAGGGTAATTTTTATAAAATCAGCACCATCAGTTAACAGAACCAGGATGCTCTTTCTGTGATTGCCTTCCTTGCACAAGTCAAATTCCTCAGCGAAATAGTTCCACTGAAGCTTTGCAAGAAGTTACCTTCTGGAGGATCAAAATAGTTTGAAACTAAGCCAGACCTTCTATCATATTCTTAAGAGTCTCGGATTCTATACTTGTACAGGAGAGGATTACAGTGTGGTGGCTGGAACCATGCAAAAGTAATAACATATGCAATAAACCCTGCTGTTCACCACAAGGAGATCAAGTTTCAAACCAATAAAGACTTAATGAAAATCCAGAAAAAGGACACTCGGTTTAGACTCATGACCCACCCTTCCAGAAGTTATTCTGGACACCCAGTGAGGCTAATGGCCCAAATACATACTGATACTCAGAAATTAACATATAAAACTATGGTGCAGGTTTTAAGTTACATGATCAGTGACAGGAGTCCATCTTCCCTCCCTAATCCATAGCCCTTTCCAATACCTCTGAAAACGAAAGGAGAAAAAAAAAAAAAAGCAAGCAAGCATGAGTACCTTGTGGCTCCACCAGGACACAGAAGTCACAATGTATCTGCCTGTAGGATCCCATTCCACATCTGAAGCTGTATAGTGTTCAGCAATATTCATCATGGTGCAGTCAGATGTATCAACAAATGCTAAGGCACCGTTCATGCTGCAGAGACCAAGCAAGACAGACTGTTTTACACACTAGCATAGCCTGTTCTTTTAAAAGCACTCCACAAACTGCATGTTTACAACTCCTCGCTACAAAGATAAATTTTCACAGCAACCAAGAGACAGGCTCATATCAGTCTCTGTGGCTAGACAGCAATGAGATGAGTAAAAACAAAAATCCAAGTAAGAATGCCACTTCTATTTTCAGCGACACTTAACCCATTTTTCTTTCTGTTCTTAAAGTCACAATGAAGCCACACTATAGGCAAGTTACAGCCAAAGTTAAATAAGTCTAAGCATGTGATTGTTAAAGTAGTGAAAACAAGACTGAAGAAAAACCCCTAGATTTCTAAGACGAACAGCAGCTTTTCTGAAAGCAGGTAAAGGCAAATACTACTCAAGAAGTTAATAATTTTCTCTTGCTCTAACATGGAACTTTCTGATAAAATATTTTTGCAAAACAGCTTTGTCATTAAAAGGTACTGCCCATAAGAAGGCACAAGGCCATGCCAACTAATGCATTGTAAGAGCCACATGCACAGTGCAAACTGGATTAGTTGAGAGTCAGCATTTAACGTAACCAGCTGAAATGTGTTTCTAAATACACACTTTTCTGTTGAAAAATGCATTAATTTGATGTGGTAGAACTAGCAAGTTCAAGTTACAAAGGACTAAGCTACATTGTGAAATTGCATCTCTTCTCTTCCTTTGCTTTTGCAAAGCTGTATCAGGATTACAAAGTAATGCAGCATTCACCGAGATACCAAACGCTTTCTGATGATACTCTAGTTTTTTTCCTCCTTAAAATGAATGTGGTGTTCAGGAACTTGTGCAATACTCACCTTCTGAGGCCAGCCAACACTACAAATTGCCCTTGAGGGCTCCAGAATATCGTATTTGCCTGCTGCTTGTCAAACGTTTCTGGAAAGAAATAAGACACATTCAGAAAGACGTCTCAATCCCATGCCACCAATTACCTTACAAGCAGTCAACTCCGCTCCTCAAAAGACATTTCTCAACTCTCAACTGCAAGCAAGTCGTAACAACCGCCCTTAGCTCTACACTTCTGAAGACAAAACCCAGTAGCAGCAGAACATCCAAAGCCAGCAAAAGCAGAGGAGATCAGAAGACCCCAACACCTAACTTGGGAATTAATTTTATCTAAAGGGAGCCAAGCCTGTGCCATCGCCTCACATGAGCTTCCCAAGGCTATAAAATTATTCTGGATTGTAAGTCTTTTATTCCCAGACCCTGGATCGATTCAAGGTGAAAACAGTTCAGCTGTCATTAGAAAGTTGTATTTCTAGAATACAGCATCAGACATAGCACCTGCTGCCCCACTACCCACCACAAACATGGACAACTTTGAGTTTAATGCATCTACTGCCATGCAAAATGCTTAGCATCTGCACTTTTCACTTGTTTTTCAGCCACTTACTTATGAGTTCTATTTTCCCATTGTTTTTAACATGGTAAAAGGACACTGAAATTCGTGGAGTTTCTCCATGCAACACAGCAAACTTGCTTCCATTTGGTTCCCAAGCAAAGGCTATGATACTTTCTGTAACAAAAAAACAAAGAGGTCAAAACTCTGCCAAAAGACAATGCAAAGCTTTGATTTCAAGCAGTTACCAAAGAAAACAAAACTAGTCATAAGCGTGAACAGCAACAAAAGTTATGATTTCTCACTTCTATGCCCTGCAACATGAGTATTTTAGCTCCTATCAAAAAGGGTTAACTCCCCAATTACGTCACATGTTGACAGGAATTCCTAAAAACACCACAAATATTTGGCATTACCTTTCATTTCCACCACATCCACTGGCACCTGTTTCTCTCTCATTCGGAAAATTTCAAAGTTGGTCACTACTCCCTGTAAAGGCCAAGATCAGCTCATTATCCAGCACAGCAGCAGTAGAGCAAACAATTTTATCACTAGGCATAGAAGGACAACTACACAATTAGCCTGCCAAGGACACGGGATGAGAGACAGAGTCAAGATTTATTTCCTTAATGAGAGCAGATAAATACAGTACGCCTCATTACTGAACACATTCTAAATGTTTCTGTTCTGATGAAGAATAACTGAAGAATTGTACAAAAGCATTTGTTTCTTTTCAGACTCTTATGAAATTTAATTAAGACAGATAAACATATGGCACACTGTGCAGCATGGCCTATGGGTTCTTCAGTAACTGCTTAACAGCAAGTAGAAAAAGAGGTGAGGCATATAGCTCTCACTCAAGTCCAAGATGCCACTGAAGTCAAAGCAAATCTTGGATGCAAACATTACATACATTTTGCTCTCCACATGCCTCAAATTCAAATGGAAAAAAATGAAAAATAGCTTTGACATCGTATAATTCACACTGTCTATATTAAAAGACAGTACTGTAAGAAAATGAGCTGTCAGCATGAGCTAGAACCGATTTTTATGAATACAATCAGAATCCACATACCTGTGTGCCTTTGGGAGTCCTGTCTACCTTCACACACAGGTAGTCCCCGTTTTTCTGCCAGTGGAGTTTACAATCTACGACATTGAACAAATTTCGCACACGAATTTCTTGTCTAGAAGGCAGCTGCATTAAAGTTACTCTTGCTGGAATGTCTTTGTCCTCAGGCACCCAGAAAGCAATTATGTTACCACCTGGAGACCATGAGAAGTCTCTACAGGAAGAAAGTTAAAAACACATAATTTTAATTTTTCGTTAGAGCTACTACAAGCAGAAATAATTTTCATCACTGTATCTGAATGCTGCAGACAAATATCAGTCCTCAAGAATAAACACAAATACAGACAAGCAACTGAGGACAATTTAATAACCTTACACCTATCATGCCAAAACATGTTTTTATACTGCTATTTAAATTTGCTATATGACCAACATTCTCAAAACATTCTGTTTCACTAAAGAGTAGGTTACACCCAGTGTAACTGCCAAAGATCTAGGAAACAGGCTGATTAAACCAGTGAGGAAAAAAAACCCTTAAAGTACACTGGAGACAATCTTCTTGCACCTGGGTACACTTAAATTTTCTTCTTGCTATACAGAGATGTACCTATAAAACTCACAGGAGTCATTGTCTATTGCACAGACACACACAAAACCAAACCCATTCCTTGCCAACAGGCAGTATACAGCATGCTGGTTTAAGTCAGCATCCAAATCTCGTTAGGGAGATATTCCCTAACAAACTGCATTCCAGTTGGGTTTTGTAGACAAGGAACAGGACTCTCGAGCTAGACCCTAGATTAAGTAGTACCACAAAGAGAATTTCAACGCATACAAGCTGTCAACTGTGGACAATAAATGGCAAAGTTTCCATTCCTTTTTGCCAGTTTGTCTAACTTGACCACTTCGGCATGAGGCCATTTGCTCTAGTCAACAGTCTAGAGGTTCCTCTCACCATAATAAAGCCCAGACATAGAGACTCCAGCTAAAGAGAGCTGTTATCTTTACAAAGAAATAGACTCACCTTATCCCAGTGATTTTCAAGCTTTTTTTGTCCAACAAACCCATAGACTAAAAGAGAAAGGTGTGAATTTTTAAGTTAGTAATATTCTTGTATTTACACATGCAACTTCTACTCTTATTATTAAAGCACAAACTAGGAAACTGTGCACAATTTTCAGAGATCCTGTATCTCTATTTTTTTATTATGAACATACATATACCACAATTACAAACAAAAATTGCTGTACAGAATTAATGAGTACAGCAGCCTGAATTATAATGAAAAAGCAAACCAGGCTACAGTAGTCTTCAATTTATAGTATGTTTTGGGTACTCTGGCAACCATCTACTACTGAGAGCTGGGAAACATCACATGAAAGAGTCAACAGGATCAAGGTTAAGCAGTATATTGAGCTGTCTTGTCCTTCTAAAAGCGTGGTATGGAATCCACTGTCAGACTCAGCTGAAGTTTTTCAACCAGGAAAGAACAAGAGGCAAATGGATTTCTCCCTTTTTAAGCCCAGCTCCAGAGTGTATTATTAAAATATATCCTTTAAAATAGATACGATGGGAAAGACTAATGTAATGCAGTAAGTTATGCAAAAAGAAGCAAGAACTTACAGGTGTTTCATAGATGCTGAGGGTATCTGAAGTCATTCGAGCAAAGAATTTACCATCATGACTCCATCTAAGCAAATAAAAAGACAAAATAGGAGTATTAGATAGGAAATGCCTTTTCGCGAAATGAAGTGTGGGACTACTACTTTCTGTTTCTCAACCTACTTAAAAATAGGCCAGTGAGCTGAGTTTTCACAGTGGAACCCTCGCTTCTTTTGCCCAGTCAGAATATCCCAGATGATAATAGCCTGAGGATCATCCTGTGTGTCCATCAAAGGGCTGAAGGTCACTAAATACCTACGAAAGAAATAACCGAATTCACTACTGAAACTTCAACTAATACGTCAATAGAAGCAGAATTTCATCCAATTGATATTTAAATACAATGCACTTTCACGCAGCAGTTTCTCTAATGGGATTTGTTGGACAGGAGAGAAATATGACATAGTGGGAGAAAGCTTCCAAGACACAGTATTTTCCTGGCATCCCTCTGGCTGAAAAGACTGCAGATTTATGTGCAAGTCTTCCCATATTGATGTTAACGAGAGATGAACTCAATGAATACACCATTACCTACTATAGTTTTGCCACAAGAACATCATTTGTTTTGAACCAAATATAAATCCGCTGACCTTAGCTAACCTGAACTATAGGTATGCTAGACTTCTCCATTTAAAGATAAATAGTCTGTCTTTAATACAATAAAACATAAAACCCAACTGCTTCCAAGTAAGTTACTTGAAAACTAGCAAAACAAAATGCATCTCAGTTGTGAAATTATTTTAGCTGTCTCTAAAAAGCTCTTTAACATTAAAGAATCTTAAAGAATTAATTTCAGTACTACAGATTTGGAAAATGCTACTCAACTGAAACTTTTCAGAGAACTAGAAATCTAACACTATAGACAACCCATCCAACTAAGAAGGAAAAAATACGGTCATCTTCCTTGGGATAATAACATCTTTGAAGAAACTGGTCAGCTTTGTTTTGTAGACCAATTATTCCAGATTATGTTAAGTACCTTTCCTAAAGCCAAAGAAAAGTTAGGCAGAGTTTCACTCATTCTAGGAAGGATTTATGCATGAAAAGCAGTACTTCTAAAGGCAAAGGAGAACAGAAGACCCCAACCACATGAGATTTGAAAGCACAGCAGCCAGAATGTATGCACTTCCTGCTTTTGATCCCTTAGCCCAAACCAATGTCATACTCCATACCTTTCACAGGGCGAGAAGTCAATAAGCTGCACTCCCTGGTGACTAAACCTTTGAATCTGCTTGAACTTCTCTCCACCCCAAAGTGCAATGCCTCTCTGGTGGAACGTAGCCAAGTAGGTACCCTTTGGGGACCAGCGTACATAGGTTTCTGTCCACCGCTGGATTTTAAAAAAACAAAAGAAAGTACACACAAACGTTTAATTTCATGCTGGATTCCTAAAGGGGAAAGAATTAATGTGTGGCTTGTAGCACCACATTTTGAAAATCCATTTACTAAGTGAAGATCTCAGAATTCATGATACTTTGGACTAGATGTGGAGTTTAATTTCATGCATGTAATGCACAGTACTTATTTTTCAGGTTGAAAACTGTCCATTGAAACTTTTTCAACTTAGCGATCACCAAAAACATTTCTACAGTGACAGCCTTTGTATGGTAACAATTAAACCCACCTAACAGGCTTGGGTTTCCTTGCTGTCTTTCAGCCCTGGTAAGAATATACTTTTCTCACAAGTAAAGGTAAGTATTTCAAGTTTCTTAATAACAATACAGCTCTTGACCTTCAGCTAAGTTACAGAGGTTTCAGCAATATAGACTAGGGCCAGTGACCATGGTGATGAGCAAAATTACTCATCATCCCAGAGACAAATTCTTTCTACTGTAATGCACAATGGTTATTAAAGAAAATACTTCTGGGTATCAACAGTTCTCAGCAAGTCAACTGCCTGCAGCAGACAGGCACACTAACTCTCCCTTTTATATGCTGTTACCAAACCAGCTATTCTTCTTTAGCGCCTCTGCAGTCAGCAAAAAAGCATAAAGTGATCAGAAGCAGCGCAGTTAAGCTCTAATGAATAGTACTCCTCAAACTCATAACTTTGCATTTTCAGGTCTTTCTGAATCACCTACAATGTACAGATGAAGTAATAGGCATCAGGGACCAGTAAAAAAAAACAAAGTAAAAAAACCCCAATCAAAACACCCTAACACCACAAACAAGTTAACCCTGCATTTATTTTACCTAAGCAGCCAAGTCTAATTCTAAAGGATGTAATGTCACCACTCCTCTTCAAAAGGAGGAAAAAAGTATTTCAGCAATGGGGAAAAAATATTAAAAAAAAAAAACAAAAGAAGAAAAACCTGAAGTGCCATAAAATGAGACTGATAGTGTATCTGCAATGTACAGCACTTCCAGGACACTCACTGCTCTGTCCTCAATTTGAACAGGTTCCTTGATATCATTCCAAAAAATGGAGGTCCGGTCTCCTGACTCAAAGATCACACTGTATTGATCCCTACAATCAGGATCTTCCAACCAGTATCGGAGATTTCCCTAAGAAAAACAGAAGTAAAAAGATTATAAGCAAGTCAAAGGCTAAGACATGAGTTTAACACGTTTCCCAAGTTAGTATCTACCTGGCAGATGGAAGTCAGTCTTACACAGAGCGTGCAACTTTGGAGCCATACCATTGCAAACAAGTTTTTAAAGTGAAATTAAATAATTCAAACTATTGGTTACTGGAGGCTAAGGGAACAGATTATAAAAAAGTGGACTTTCAAGGTGGTTTGATGATGTTTAACACTTCTTGCCTAAAATAATTTTGGGGGTTTTAGTGTTTGTTTTTTGTTGAAAACTATCTCTTCCTCCACAGAACTTTTCACAAAGCTACTGGTAAAAACACAGAAGTTTGTCTCATACACTTGAAAATAGAAGATACTTTCAAAATTCTATTTTTAAATGATTTGCGTGAAATTATTATTTACTCTTAAGTTTTACCCTATGCGGAACTACTAAGCAGAACCACTAAGTTCTTCCTATTATTTCATGACAGCGAGGATGAACGCACAGGAACATGCAGTCGCTACTGCTACTTAGAACAACACTGTTAGTTTCTGTTTTCATATGAACACTCCAGCAATGAAGTAATCATTCCATATCATGCTGAATATTCTTTCCACTTTTCCAAAAAATCCTTACCAAATCCTTAAATGGCTGTTTCTCAGGGATTTCCCATTCATCACTGATTGTCATGTACCTGAAAGAGTAATTTGATTGGTTACGCTCCATGCAGGCACTCTTAATTAGAATCCCAGAATCTACAGACACACATGATAGCTGCACTCACTTATCGAAGTCTGTGAAAAGGTTGACTCTGAAAGTGTGCTGTTTATCCAGTTTGTATCCATCTGCGTTCTTCACAGCATCCACTGCATGAGATGGAGACATGTACTCCAGAAAGATGTACCTACAATGAAGGAAGACGAAAGTAGGAAGCCATCGTTGACTACATAACAGGCTCAAAACAAGTAAGAAATTAAATAAATGAAATAAAAACAAACAATGAGGATGAAAAAAAGAACTCAGTACAGGGCATCTATAAAATAACTTATTGTCTTGTCCCTAACCAGTACAGGTCAAAGGCAATTATCTCCATTTTGGCCACAGGTACATACACACTTTTTAGCTGCATGGGCTTGACCTGAATTAAAACTGGTATCTTTTCTGTAAATGGGCTAAAAAGAGAGCTAGCAATAGGCAGGTTAAGCATGCAACTCCTTCCAGCTGAATGACAGCTCATGTTTAGAAACTGTAAATCCTGCAGTTATAGGTGTCTCAAAGCACCACTCTTGTTTTTCAATTACACTGAATGTACTTCAGCTCCCTTCTTGCCACTAACACAACCTAGCTGGTAGCCCAGCAGACTTAAAATTACCAGTATCCTGACGACTGTCAGACACTGTCTCAGAGAGGCACGAACACAGAGAGAGAATAATTTTCTCATGCTTCTCACGCTTACCTTACAGAATGAAGAATCCTGCCACTCCAGAAAACCCACTTTTTTTTATGCTTTCTAAACTATGGAATCCTCCCAAACTCAGGAATATACACTACTCTTAACTACAGTAATAAGACTCAGTAAAATCTCATATTTATCAGATTAATTCTTGCCCGGTTTCTCTCCCTGAAACTTTCCTTCCCTTGCCCTCTCCCTTTGGGCTTGACCTTTTCTGATTAGCTTTCTCTCAAATTCAGATGCTGCAATTAACCAGGAACAGAGATCAGAAGTTGGCAATGGGGAAAAGTCCTGGGAAGGGCTCACTGTACTTAAGGAAGCTGGAGTTACTAATGTAAGCGTAAGTACTGGCAACAAGAGACAATATTGACAGTCCATTTTGCAATAAACAGATCAACCACTGCTAGTAAGTTTTTAACTAAAATGTACCTTTAACCTATCTATTAGCCATGTCAGAAAATCAACAAAAGTATCTCATTCAGTACTGCACAGAAATTTGTCTTCCAAACTCAGCTAAACTGTTTCCATAATTAATCCCTCTGTCCCTGTAGCTTAACAAGCTATTAAGTGTCTCAGCTCCCTCGGGAACTTCTCTGTTTGTCACTGAGACTAGACATCAGGATTGTAGAGACTAAAGTAGAAGAAAGTGATGAGTATGACTGAGGTCACCATAAAAAAACAGCCTTAAAGTATTGACACTAATAATCAACAGTTAATCAAAGCAGTATTTCAATCCTATTTCCAATAGGAGTTATCATTACTTACCCTTTTGTTTTCCCATCTGCTTCCGGATAAAATTCATTGATAATTTTACCAAACTTGGAAAATATTTTGTGGATGACATTCTTCAGTTTCTCAAGTCGGTCTGGTCCAACCTGGGGAACGTTATCCACAACAATTACAGAGTCAATTCCATCTGCTTCCTGCGGCTGATCTTTCAGTACATCACCAAGTAATTCTGCAAAGAAAAAGCATACAAGAAACTAAGGCACAAGTCTACATCATTAAAGGGGAAGACAGAAAGATCAAAAGAATAGTGATAGTAAGAGAACTTGAAGGCTGCAAATGTCAGGAGATTTCAAGAATAGTTTAAGAAACTTGGTAGCGAGTCAATGTTCTATCAGAGAACCAAATGAAGTGAATACACAACGCTCCCAACAGTTCTTCCTTGCTAAGAGGAGTGATTATGCAGTTTCTGGACAAATTTCAAGGAACTAACTCCTGACGTCCTTCTTAATGAAATACCTTAGATTGAGGAAGTTAACACTCGCACTATTAGCTTGTTTCAGCATTGAAACTGGCTCACCAAGTCCTTACAATGACGACAGAGCAGACAACTAAGATTTACTACCCAAGCTCTGACTAGAAGCCTTGCTGAAATTGCAACTGGATGACTTCAATTAAAAAAAAAAAAACACAAACATGTACGTCCCTCCCAAATTACATGAGTTTTAGCATAATTCAAAACTATCTGTCCTATTAGAAGCTCTGCATGTCTTAGCATCACTGTAATTATGTTTAAGAACCCAACACTCCGTCTAAACCTTTAATTAAACACAAAAATGAAGCTCTAATACAAGACACTTAAAGCCGTATTTAACCATGCAGCAAGTGAAGCACACACCTTTTCGTACCCTGGATACAACGATACTAATGCCCCTTTTCTAAATAATTTTATAAATTTTGAGAGTACTTGCTGGTGGGTTGGTTTGTTCAGTCCCTGCACTGCCAGGTTCAAGTTTCTTTCTACTGGGAAGAGATTGTTTACAACATCGTTGAAGTTTCCTATACACAGAAGGGAGAACATTCAGAAGGACCGTAATGATGCAGTTGTGGCTTGTGTAGTACCATATTGGGATAAAAACAGTTAAAAGTTACAAAGTACACCTATTTGTGCACAAAATTAAGAGCTTCAACAATGCTGCATTATTTTTAATGGTAGGCTCCTAGACACATCTAACTTGAGGAACAGATTAAAGTCTATTAGATTACTCTCTATCCACCAAGCCCATCAGTAATTTAGATACTTCTCAAAATACCTAACTACATAGAACCTGTAGATCCAAGGATAGTCAGAAAAATTACATCAATGATTTGATCCTCAATGGATTGAACTAGAAGCACTAAAGACAAGGATATCCAAACAATCTCTCAAATAACTTTAACCTAAGGTTATTTTTAAAACCTTCCCAGGATAAAATCCCACACTGTCCCTAGCTATCCTGTTCAACCATACACTTTTAATTCTTGTCTATATTACTGATCATTTCATGGTGTAATCAGTCACACCCCTGCAACTTATTTACATGATAGCATTACGGTATTCTAAATAAGTAGCAGCTAGAAGTGGCAGAATATTTCTGGTTTATTGACATTCTGTGTACTTAAATGGACCAGAATAGATATTCTGCTAACACAAAAAGCCAAACATGCTGAAATGAATGGCAGTTTCACACATCATATAAATAAAAAAAAATACACATAGGTATCTGCAGTAAGTTTTAAGCTTATGTGAAGAGCACTATAAAATGCTAGACAGAAAATAAGTGCATGCCACTATACTTTTGAATTAGAATATAAAATTTGGTGAGTCAAACTATATATAGCATTCACAGACCAGGAAAACCCCCAAAAACCTTAAACACATGTAAAATTATTTAGAATATGAGGGCAATTGAAAAAGGGTGTTAAGATTTATTGGTATTTTGAAGACATTTTTACAGAATTTTGCACTGGAAAGATCTCTAGCAGTAAAGAAATATGCTTACTTTGAATTTCAAACTACCAAAACCCCTTGGCCTTCTGTAACTTTAAGCTTCAAAAGGTTACTACACGTGAAGCTTTCCACTGATTTGGGGCAATACACTTCACAAAACTTTATGCAAAAATGGATGCTATCGCCACCAAAATTATGTAGTACTCACAGAACATTGCTGTTCATAGGGTTTTTTTTACTCAAAAAGATGCTCTCCATGTGCATGTAGGAACTACAAATAAAAAGTTAAAAGATGCTAACTTGTGTAATAAAAACAAAGGCCCAAAAATAGCAAAAATATACCCGCAAACTTCTCCCCTTTATAGCAACTATTTACTACCTTGTAGGAACTATTAAAAAATGCCTATGAGAACATTTACGCTTCAGAAGAAGTCAAATATTCAGCGAAGAGCATACGACACAAATATTAGCGAAGAACAGGAAGACTTCCTAGGAGTGAACGTTTAAGAAACAAGTTAGAATAGAGCCCTTAGTAGGGAGCAGCAGACTGATAATTGGGAAAAGAAAAAGTCAAGCACAGGAAAAGTTCATTAAAACCCCTCAAGTTAACAACAGATATTCTGATAGCACAAAACCATACAAGTCACTGAGGATGTGCAAAAAATTTGACAGGAAGACAGAGGCACCAGTCCCAATAAGCACAATCACAGATGATGACAACTTTAAGAGCACTATTTCAAACAAAAGGGTAGGCAAAGTAGTAGAAATAAAACAGAACACAGCATAAACCTGACTTCTTCCAAAAGCAGAGCAGTGGGTATTGGCAATCATTCCACAGCCAGTATTTTCTACCACAGACTAAAAGCGGTTTAAGTTACTATAGAAGGTATTTCGTACTGCCTTCCCCTCCTTCTTTAACTTTTTGCTCCAAAGTTCAAAGCTAACTCAAAAGGTCCAGAAGAGAACACCATGGACGAGGGCTGCAAGTTAACTTCCTAGTATATACTGGATCTCAAGGTATTCCTTCAGGAGCAAGCCATTCTCCAGGTAGCTGACAATACACTGAAGTTCTGGAGAGGTAATCACTTGCCTACAATTTAGGACATGTGCAGTGAAGTGTCTGCTATGCCTACAAAAATTGTAAGGATTGAAAAGGAGGAATTTAAAAATGACATTACAGTAAAATAACAATAAATTTCTTATTTAACCTGTAATCCGTTACCTTAGATTTTCCCTGCATATAAAATGAAAGCATGTCCCACAACGACATTTCCACAGAAGTCTACAAGGAAAATAAACACCCACAAGAGGGTAAATTTTAAGACTCTATGAGACATTTTTTCATAACCACTTCTCAAAAGAGACTTCATAGGCCTACAGACAAACCAAGCAATGCATATTCAAATTCATGTGCAAGAACACAATACGCTGTATTGAATCAAACCTGTAACAGATTAAAGACAAATACCTACATTGTACCCTTCCTCTACCTTAAATTCGAAATTGTGAACAAAGGAATCTTCAAAGGGTAAGAAGCTGGTTTAGCCAGCTCTTATTCCACCTACAAGAAAAGCAGGGTGTGGTGGGTACCCAGCTATCTTCAGCTGGCAGTGTTTTAAGGACCACTATCATTATCTCAACTAAAGCTTCACGGCACCAAAATGGTTATCCGACACATCCCGCCTCCTGCCTCAGCTTGGATCAGCTGTTCTGCCATGCCACCACTATTCCATAAAAAAAAAGTTGGAAGTAATGCATCTGAGACAGTCCAATCCTTAAGCTGTTCCAGCTCAAAGGTGTTCTTGAAGATGTAACATTATAAGCATTGAAAATAGCCCTGGCTCAGTGACGTTGATGGATCGTCCTCCTTGGAGAGTCATCAGGATAAAGGGAAAGGAATAAGGAAGCTCAAGAAGTCACACACACAGATGGAAAGCCAGACTAGCAAGAATGACTAAACTTAAAACACTGGAATTCAGCCACTAACACTGTATTAATACAGCAAAGAAGTTAACCAAATTAATCCCTTACAATAAAATAAGTGAGGATGGAAAACATGCCTAATTTCTGAAGACAGACTAGAACATAATAATCCTAGAGGCCAACAGAGTGTACCAAGAAAACATTTAGCTAGACAAAAAGAATCCAACTACATACTTACAGATAGTTTTGCCAAAGTCTCTTTAAGAAACATACAAATTCAAAGAGCTATACAGACTACTAAATTGAGAACAGCAAACACTTCCTTAATCCAATACTTTGCTGCCATTTTATTAAGCTAAACACAGGAGTGGAACACTAGAAGGCACACGTATCGCCTGTATTCCACTGCCAGTTGAAATAACCGACTGACAAATCACACGCTCTAAGAAACATTTTTCCAGTTTTGATACATGCAATGTAAGGCCCTACAACATGTAGGATACACACACCAGACCCTACAACAGCACATATGCTAGAACAAACACTGGCAAAGGAAGTAATTTTGCTATTCAAGAACTGAGTAAGTCTATGAAGATTTAGCTGAAAAATACCAGAGTTCTAACTCCTGTACGCCAAAATCAGGTACTCCCTTCACTGTCTGTGCAGCTACACAATGGCTTAGCCATTTTAAGACAGACAATATCAACACTTTTAACCTCAGTCTGAATTTACAACTGCCAAAAATATTTTTTCCGTATTTTCTTGTCACAAAGTACCCATGTCAAATCTCCACGAGCAGTAACTCTTCTCAGCCCTTTTATCTATGGATTTGACTCTCGATGCATGGGGGAAAAAAACACCACAATGAAAACCTAGTTTGTAAACATCTGCTCACCAATTTAAAACTTGTGTTTCTACAGCCGAGCTTCACTAACAGAGACGAACGGGAAACAGCAAAGTCGGCGATCGCAGTTTCCGAGGGCAGCCCACGGGTCGATACCGGCCGTGTAACGGTAACGGCCGCCAGCGCCGCACGGTGCAGATCACCCGGAGGAAGGTTCGTCTAAGAACCGCGGCCACGAAGGCGCCGTGTGCGGGGCCCGGGCACTACGGGCAGCGCAGCGTGCCCAGCGCAGCCCCGCTGCCCTCCCGGGACGGCAAGACGGCTCCGCCGCCGCGGGCACAGCACCAGCCGACTCGTCCCGCACCGGCCGCGGCCCCCCCGTTGCTCCGTGGCGGCGGGCAGCGCCGGGACCCCGCTGGCGCTCTCCCGCCCCCCCGCGGCCCCTCCCTTCCCCTCACGGCCGGACGGGCCGGGACCAGGCGCCGCCGCACGCTCCCCGCCGCCGGCCCTGCCCGCACCTTCGTCGCTGATGTCGTCCACGAAGTCCTCGGGGTCGCTGAAGGAAATCTCGTCCTCGGGCTCGGCCGGGGCGGCGGGCGCGGCCTCCCCGTTCTCCTGCGCGGCGCCGGGCTCGGCCTCGGCCGGCGGCTCGGGCTTGGCCTCCGCCGGCGGCTCGGCATCGGGCTCGGCCCCGGCCGCCGGCTCGGCCTCCGCCTTCTCGGGGCTTTCGCGGCCGGACGGCGGCTGAGGAGAGGGCGGCTGAGGCGACGACTGCTCGGGCTCGGCGGCGGGCGGCTCAGGGGGCCCCGGCGGCCCCTCAGACTCGCCGCCTTCCTGTCCCTGTCCTCCCTCCTCCTCCTCCTCCTCCTGCTCCTGCTGCGGCGGCTCCGCTGGCGGCGGGGGCCCGTCCGTCTGCTCGGGCTCCTCCCCGGGCCCCTGGGCGTCGGGCGGCGCGGCGGCCGCCGGGCTCTCCTCGGTGTCCTGCATGGGGCTGGGTGCGGGCCCGGGCCGGCCGCGCGCTCCCAGCTCGAGCGCGACGGGAAAGGAGCGGGGGAGGGGCAGGGAGGCTCCTACCGCCGGGCCATGTGCGCCAGGCCCAGCGGGCCCCGCGCGGCGGCGCCTACCAACTGCTGCGGGGCGGGCGGTAGGGGGGGGACACAATCTCTGTCCCGCCGCAGCTTCTGCCCACCGCCGCCTTCTCCCAGCTCCGCTCAAAAGCGTCTGCCGTCCCTTTCGCCGCCCACTTCTCACTCAGCCAGCGGCGGCTTCCGCTTCTTCTCACCCCGCAGCAGCCCTAACTCTCCCCGTTTCGTCCCTCGTGGTGGTTGAGTTCAAGATGGCGCCTCCTTGCCGTCTACTGAGGTGGAGTTCGGCTGAACCATTTTTCGGAAGCCAGAAGGCGGGAGGCGCCGTGACATTAAACTGCGCTACCGCAGACCGCAGACCGAAGCCTTCCTGCGTTTTCAGCCGCTCAGCGTATTTCCTTGTCCAGCGCTGGGCGGGAGGTGACAGGACAGCACACCAACGCAAAACCTGCCCGCCGCCCCCCTACAAACATTCCACCATGGGCTCGCCCGAATTCTGGCGGTGCACGCGCGGGCGCTACCAAGCTCGTGCAGAGGGGGAGGCGCGCGGTGGTGCCCTGACACCGTCGCGTTAGTGCTCGGGCGCGGCGAGCGCACGGGGGGCAGCGGCACCCCCCCGCGGGCGGCGGGGCCACATGGTACGGCCCAGCGGCAGCCGCCACATCAGCCCCGTGAGGGGCCTAGCCGGCATGGCGGGTGGGCGCTGTCCGTCGGGAGTGGGTGGCGTGGCGGGCTGGGGCTGACCGTCGGGAACGGGCAGTGAGGCCTGAGGGGTCTCAAGCGATGGCAGGGGCTTGCCGGTTCATAGCCAGCCACGTTCTGGCCAGCTGTGGGGTGGGATGTGCTAGGTCGTCTCTGAGCGTTGTATTAGTCCCAACAAGACTTGTGTGGGTTTTAAATAATATTTTTTGTGAGGTAAAAAATGACGCTCGTCACCTGACGCTGCAGCCGCAACGCTTCGGCTCGCAGGAGAAGCCTTCGAAGGCGTGGTGGGCCTGGCTCCACACGGTGGTATCTCGGTGCAGTGGTACAGGCAGAAGGACAGATGAGGGTCCCTCCTCTCTAGTGCTTTCCAGTGATCTGAAGTGTTACCTTGCATAATTGTAACATCTTAGTAAGATTTTTAAATTGGTAAAGTTCTCAAGCTACTGTGACAAACTTTCTGAGACACATGAGGTCTCTTTATTGGTTTAAACTATTACCTTCTATCTTGAGCACCTCAGGCTGATACAAAAATATGTACAGTATTATTTTTTCCAGCATGCATGCTAAGATGATGTATTCAATATGGCAAAGGGAACTTGGAATTTGGATACCAACTTGAGATTGTGGTGTCTTTAAAGGAAAAAGATCAGAATGGAACTTGCAGAATAGTTCCATCTGTGCTCATTTCTGAGATGAACACTTGTATTTTGTGTAGGGTTTTTTTTGTTGGTTTGGTTTTTTTGTTTGTTTTTTAGCCCAGTGCTTTCAATGAAATCATCAAAACATACAGAATGCCAGCATCAAAAATTCATCAGAAGAGCAGAACAGGTATTGTACGTAACATTTTGAATCAAGACCCTGTCTTATATTGGAGTATTTTTCGTGTTTTGATAAATTCCTGAGAGAAGATGTTTTAGTAACAAAGCCACAAAACTCCAGGTCTGTAATTTATCAGCTACTCACAAGATGGCATCCTAACTCCACACAGAGTCAATTGGTTGAGCAGGTCAATTCCGAACGTGAGCCACGGGCAATGCTCATGAATGGAAATGATGACTGGCAGTTTGTGCTGTTATTTTTTTTCCCTCATTATATCATGGTAGTTGACCAGACTTTGACTTCCTGGTTTGCAGCAGAAGCGTACAGGCGATGCTGTTTACCACCCCTGCCACACAACCATGTATTTTCCAAATGTGAGGAAGGACATACTGCGGTTCAATCCATAGCCCCAGCTGAGTCCTCAAGATTACATGGCTCTTCCAGGAGCATGTGTGTGGTCTCTCTCACCTGTGTTTCACCACTTTCAACAGTTGCCTGTGTTGTTGGAATGTGCAGTTTCTGCATATTACTTTTTTCCTGTTTGCAGGCTAACTGCTACTTTTACAATTGCTTTGGTAAAATGCTGAATCAAATGTTGGATACTCCTTTCCTATCATAGTCTCCTCTGCACTTTACCTTATGTTACAGCAACTTTTGATTTATCTTCTCTTCCTTCCTTCCCGCATTCCTTTCTTCTATTGAAATTTCCCTTCAGTCCCTGTGCTGCTATCTCACTGCTATTCTTCCTCTTCCAGTCCTTACTCGGCAGTCTGAGGGTGAGTGGAACAACTTTTAAAACCAGAGATTTTGGCACTGGCAGATGGAGCCTGTTCCTGTAAATATTCCACATGCAGAAGTCCTAGTCAATGGGAAATTTTGTGAAAGAAATCTAGCAGGATTCATGAGCAATGCCTCATGAATTTTACTTAGTGCAAGTGATCTGAGAATACTGGAGCTGACAGCACTGTCTCCTAAACTGAATGCTGAAAGAATAAGCAAGCTCATGTGGCCAGTATGAAACTTTATCTAATCCTGATAGTATGTGGACGGAATGACACATTGAAAGGCCAGGGCCTTTCTTGTAGTGACGCACTTTTGCATTATGTTTGGTACCTGGAGCCTGCTGACATGTACATTTTCTTTCTCTAGTGATTATGGTCTATTTATGCTATAGGTTTTCCAGAAGCTTTTGCTGCATTTACAGCAAATACAGTGTTCCATAACTTGTGTCAAACACAATCTTTCTGGCCCTGTTCAAAGTCTTTTTCTGCAATTGAATTATTTTTCACAGTATAGAATCATAGAATCACAGAAGGGTTTGGGTTGGAAGGCACCTTAAAGGCCATCGAGTTCCACCCCCCTGCCATGGGCAGGGACCCCTCCCACCAGCCCACGTTGCCCCCAGCCCCATCCAGCCTGGCCTTGAGCACTGCCAGGGATGGGGCACCCACAGCTGCTCTGGGCAGCCTGGGCCAGCGCCTCACCACCCTCACGGTAAAGAATTTCTTCCTGATACCTAATCTAAATCTGCCCTCTCTCAGTTTAAAGCCGTCACCCCTTGTCCTAGCAGTAAATGCCTCTGTCCAAAGCCCCTCCCCAGCTTTCCTGTGGGCCCCTTTAGGCCCTGGAAGCTGCTGTGAGGTCCCCCCGGAGCCTGCTCTTCTCCAGGCTGAACAGTATTTTTCTGCAGGACTCCTCCCATGGACTGCGAAAGCAATCTTCAGTTGAGAATGTCTTATTTATACCAAATAAATAGTTATGCTATTAGCTTAAGTACAGACCAATCAAATATCTATAGCTAAATGAGAACATGTTGATTCCTCCATTCATTTTCTCAAAAAATGCTACATAGGCGAAAAATTGTGTAGGGCTTAGTTTTTGGAAGTGCTGAGCATGCAAAACTCTCCACTTGGCTGCTGTATAAACATGATTTGAAGGGCCTCTCAGCTTAAATAATGCCATGCTTTTTTAAATTTTACACACAGCTTTAGTCTGCACCCACGCTTGTGCGGATCTCAGCTGAAATAGCACTGAGGAAGGAGGCAGAAGGAAAGGGAGAGTCACTCAAGTAATTCACGTCTTTGTAGCAGCCTGAAAAGTTTCAAGGGAGAGCATTACGATTGTAATTACTTACACCTGAAATAATTCTCACTTTATAATTTTCTGGCTTAGTTCTCTATGCCTGTAGTGGAGATAACTACTTATCTTCCTAATAAATATAATGAAGGTTAATTAGTGAATGCATGAATTAGTTTGGATATTAAGTACATAAAACATTGTTTTGGGTCAGTAGCATCTTAATTTGGAGATCCAGAACCTATGTGTATTTTTGTGTCTTGCTTGTTTAGTGGAATTTTCAGGAAAATCACTGTACAGAACATATGCCATGTTTTTCACCAGTAGTTCTCAACCGTATAATTCCTGACTAATAAAGTTCAGGAAGTGAAAAAAAAATCACTAATAAAAATGACAGGCATTTATATCTGAAATTTTTATTTTTATGCAGTTTTAGAAAGTTTATTTGCATTCCAAATGCTCTTATTTCTGTGCTTTCCTGAATAGGTTAATGTCCGTCTCTACCGCATTTACCTTTGTTAGTGCATTCCTTATGGTGCAGAGCATAAAACGCTACGATGGCTTTTCCTTTGGAAAAAACATTAAATATCTACTTTTACCTTACCATCAGGAGTATTTCATAAAAATCCAAATGAATGTAAAGTATCAATGAATATAGGACTGACTAGATGGCAGCAGAAGTTAAACATTGTGGAAAAAGGTAACTCAGTGATAGAAAATAGACCAAGATTTGCCTTGGGTTATCTGGAAGTACAAAGGGCAGCGTCCCCGCGGCTGGCGGGACCCTCGGGTCACATTCCCGACAGCCATCCCTTCCAGCTTTCAGAGGGGGGAAAGTAATCAATTCGATTTCGGAATAAAGCCTGCATGAGGCCCGTGAGCCGATCACTTCTCTTGCAATGCTTTAAGGTGTTTGGAAGATTTATTATTCATGTTAGAAGCGGTTTACAAGCGCTGCGAGCCCCACCGCCGGGTCGGCTTACCGCCGCCCGAGCCCCGCTGCCGTAGCCCCCGCGCCGAGGCGTGTCGCCTGTCGCGATCGCTATCGCGAAGTGCTGTCGCGAGCGATGGTACTGACACGCTCCCCCCGGGTCCCCCCGCGCCGTGCCCACAGCACGGCCCCGCCGCCGGCCGCCCCACGCCCCGGCCCCCCGGGAGGCGGCCTCTCCCCGCCCGCTCCGCCCGCGCTGACAGGCGGGCGCTGCGGAGGAAGGGGAGGGCGGCCGGCGGCCCCGGCCTCACATGACTGCTGCCGCGATGGACGGCGAGCCGCCCGCGGGCACCGGCACGGCGGGCACAGGTACGGGTACGGGGCGGCGGGTGCCCGCGGGCGGCTGGCGGGGCCGCGCCCCTGCCCTCCCGTGAGCGGCCCGGGCAGGGTGCGGGGCTCCTCGGGTGGGGTGGGCGCCGCTCCCCCCGCCAAAACCTGAGGTAAAAAGGCGCCGCCTCCCCCTCCTGTCCCCCGGAGCGGGTGCGGGGCCGGCCTCGGCCCCCGGGGGGGCTGTCCCGCCGCCAGGACACGGCCGGCCCGCGGCGGTGCCCGCTTCGTGGCGGCGGGGGGTCCCCTCCCCTTGCGAGGGCGGCCTCTGCCCCGCGGTGGCAAACGGGGAGCGCCGGTGGATTCGCCCGCCCGGGCGGTGTCGGTGTCCCGCGGCCGGTGGCGCTCCCGTGCCCGCCGGGCGCTCAGCTGCCCGCGGCGGGGGGCTCGGCCGGGGCCGTCCCTCGGCAGCGCCGTGGGCCGGGCGCTCCTGTGGGCGCCGGGGTGACTTGGCTTCGTCCCCCTGTTCCCCGCCCGCCGCAGCGGCCTCGGGGCACGGCACAGGGGCCGAGCGGGTCGGTGGGCGCCAGGGCAGCGAGCCCCGGGCGGGGTCCGCGGCCCCGCAGCGGCTGAGCCGGGACCGAGCGGGCAGGGCAGCGCCCAGCGCTGGGGCTTCGGGGAGGTGCAGCCGAGCCCGGGGTGCCCAAGCTCCCAGCAAACGCCGCCAGCGGTGGTTGTGAATTGAGAAGTGGAGGGAGCTCCTGGGAGAGTTGAGAAAACAACGTGGTAGGCTCCTAACAGTTAAACTGAGGGCAGCGGGATAATACAGCTCTTCCAAGTTCCCTTAAAGTGGCTGAAGTTTCATACTGGCAGTTACTGCTCTGTGCAAAGTAGTTTGGTGTTTCCCCCCCTCTGTTTGGAAAGAAGAACTAATAGAGATTTCAAGTGGGTTATGCAGGGAAAAATGGTTTGGTTGGATTATATTCAGGATCCAATGTGAGTATGCTTTTGATAGGCCTGTGATGCTCCTGATGCAGATAATGCTTATAAATAAATTATTTTGGAATATTTCTGTCCAGGACTGATGTAAGATATTGGGATATTGAACAGCAGCCTTTGTGGAAAAAATGTCCTACTGTACCAAAGAGAGAGCTTGTTCAGGTATGTCTATTACGGATTTACCGTCTGCTTCAGGAGCCTTGTAGAGATAAAACAGTTGTCTCTGAGTATTCTTGATCTGATTAACTTCCGCACTGATGACGGTGCTTCTGTAACTGTCTGATCTGCTCAGCTTTATTTAGAAAATTTGCCTTTCTTTGACAAAGATGATCTTGTGACCACTGAGAGAAGGTATCTAATGATCTTAGGAAAAGAAAAATAATGCTGTGAAAGCAGGAATGTGTTTTTTTCTAGCATTGTGATGTTGGTTCAGTGATCCTGAAAGTTTCATGCCCATACGTAACTTTTTTTGGAGATTGGCATCTTGTCTGTGCATATTCTAGGAGGATCTACATCTCCTGAAGTAATGAGAGTCCTGACAGGGATCATTGATGCCCACCTGTGATGACATATGCAAATGCTGTCATTTTTATTTTGCAGGCTTAAAAGTACTTTAACATAATCAAGAGAGAAAACTGATGATGTCCAGTGCTTTAAAGTCAGTTTTGCAAAGTCGCTAGTATTGATTTATTTTTTTCTTTGCTTCCATTTGAATCTGTTTTTGCAATGATTGCAGGGAGCTAATCCAGGTGTGTTGGCTCGGGAGGGAGGGGGGTGTCTCCTTTTCTTTTAGTGGTAAATCTTTAACTGTCTGTGCAGCCTGTAGGAGGGCTCAGGAGGCAGAGCTGTACCAGTTACAGACAGTAGAATCTGCACATAACCACTCTGATTTTCCCAACAACCTTCGAGTTTTAGTGGCTTGGTGCAGACTGATGGAGAGAAATTTGTCAGTCACATGTGGAACTGATACCAAAGGAGGGGAGCTTTGAGGATTGCTTTTCAACAGAATTTGAGATGTGAATGAGCTTGTTCTAACTAAAATGTTGAGAAGACCATTGGGAGACTGTAGTGTGTGGAGAGGCACACCATTTCTTAAATGCTGAGATGCTAAGATCAAGTGTAATTAAGAGGGTGAGAAATGTGTGAGGAAGATGAGAAGCAAAACAAAGTGATAAACAATTTCACAAAATGATAAACCGTTTCTTCTGGTGGGATTTTCTTGACCTGCGTAAGGAAGGATGTTTGTGGAAACTTGGCAGTTCTGTAGTTAGGCTAAAATGCCTTTGTAAAAGTTTCCTGGAAAACAGTTGTATGTGTTAATGCTTGTTGGGTTACCTTTTTGGATGTGCATTTTTACACTTCCAACCTCTTTGTTAGAGCTGGGTGTGAAAAATGGTGGTTTAGCAATCTTCCATTGTGAGCTGGGAAAACTCTGGTGAGGATTTGACTTTTTGTCTCTGTGTAGTCTTTGGGAACATTCCTCGAACTTTTCTCCCGTAATCCTGTTATTTCTTCAGTGAGTGTAGCTCCATATCACTTCATTGTGTTTGCTGCAGTTTGGGACTATGGTTCTGTGACCGGCTTGTGAATGGAATGTGTTCCTTGTATTCCCAGACTTGGGAAATCGCTTAATTAATCACTTGATCTAACAGCATAGTTAAAAGAACAGGGCACTAGACTTAAAGTTAGTTCTTTGTTCTGTCACACAGATTTACTGCGTGACGTTGGAAGGAGATAACGTGGTGTTGGAGTTTTTGTCTGCTGTAGTATGTGATTGCAATATTTTAAGAAGCAGTTGAGGTCTACAGCTGTAGGGGAATGCAGAGATGCTAGTGCTTTTTAATTAATATGAAAAAAAGCTTAGACAGCCTCAGCTATTTTTCAGTTGTGCCATTACTTCTCTGTTTCGTCTCGGAAAGCACGAAGTGCTGAAGAGCAATCTTAAAATTAGAAACAACTCCAAAACGATCACCAGACCCCCCCGCCCCCCCCAAACCCGTAACTACACCCAACACCTCAAAAACAATGGGGGGGGGAAATGACCAACCAAAAGAAAAAAAAAAAAACAGCTCAAAAAATCCCTGACCAGCTAGCATAGGATGCATATTTAACATCTATGCTGAGAAAGATGCTTTTGGTTTTGTTTTGTTTTGTTTTTTAAGGAGAAAAAAAATATTAGAGCCTGTTTTTCAACATCTAATTTTATGATAGTGTGTGTATTATTTTATCTTGTCTTGGTTTTTATTGGATAGCTTGTATTTACAAGTGAACTGTTTGGAGAGAGAAGGAAGGACACTATTGCACCATCTCTTAATTAGAGTGATGCTAAATATGATTGCTTTTCTTGTACATAGTCATTAAGGACACCTCTTCTGTGTTGAACGTGGATCTTTGTATCAGTTAGCTTTGTTAGATAAAATAGACTAATCCCTTTGTTGTGCTCCTTTCTAAATAAGAACTGCATGGTTTAAAATTCCTTAAAAAACCCAGACAGGTCCCATCCAGTTGTCTCAAAAAATATGTAAAGCTTTTAATAAGAAGAAAGTTTTGTTTGCTTTTTCTTTTTTTTTTTTTTTTTTTTGGTGAGACTTCTGTTTTTCTTTTCTCGTTTTTAGGGGATTTCAAATTATGTAAGAATTTTTGAAAAAGGCGGGGAAGGGAATCTGTCTGAAGTTGTAGTTGAAATCTGCACCAGTTTTTGGAGAGGTTGATGTGGACACTGAATTCTGGAATTACAGAGGAATGTGTTTGACACAATAAGGGGGAAAGGCATTTCCATAATTCCTGAGGCTTTTCACGAGAAGACAGAAAGGAAAGGGAAATGCTGATTAATGATATTTACATTGCTGCTTTAATATTCATGGCCAAGGAGTTTGTAGTGGAGCCCTCACTTTTGCCAGGGAGAAATCTGAGGTATCTGCGTACAAAACCAGTCGGTCCTCGTAGTCCCCTGTGTTTCCTGTGAGTTGGCTCACCTCTGCTCCACACGGCTGTGGCCTGTGATGAGGAGGAAGAAATCTCAGCTGTTCTTCCTAAAGGCTTTGCTTCCTTTCAGACTCCTTTCTCCTTCTAGAAAATCTGTGACTAATGTAACAAGTAATGCTGTGGTGCTTCCCATTTCAGTGTGTCTAATAAATTTAGCTGATAGTAGCCATCTGTGAAAAGGAGATAGGGTCTCCAGATCTGGTTGGCAGAACTTAAGGAAGGGAGATCTGTGTTGTGATTTACCACCTATGCTTCCAGTCCCTGCACTGCCCTTCTCTACTGTGTGTGCTTACTCTCTTGTAAAACCTGTGTGCAACTAACCAGACACTTGAAATTCTACTTTGTGCTTCATAAATGTGTGATTTTAGAAATGTTGATTGAAAAAGCTGGTAACTCTGTGGAGGGTAGATTGTAGTCGAGTTGTATGAATGGGAGTAATGAATGTTGGGTGCTAACTAAAGCGTGAAATGGCTGGTATAAAGTAGCGAAGGTTTCTGTTCGGCTGTTCTCTGGGTAAGTTTCTCAACTCCTTTCAGTCCAAAGGCTACCTGACTTGTCCGAAAAACCAACAAAAGAAGTATAATGCAGTGTTTTCATAGTTGTTTTCTTTTGCAACCAAACAAAAATTAGGCCATGCTTTGAATGCTGCTTTAAACTTTTATTTCTTGTTATCTTGTTGGTTCTTGTTTGGATACGTATGCATGTATATAATCTTATTCGCTTTTATATCAAATTGTTTTCAGTTGCACCAGGCTACTTCCTGGTATCTTAACTGATAACAGATTGAGAAAATCTGCAGTAACAAAAGCCTAACTGGCACAAAAAAAGCCTATTTTTATTTTATCTGCTTCCCTGTGTTCCAGGGGACCATTCCATACCTCATTTCTGTATTCACTTGCTGCTCTAAGTATATAAACTTTACGAGATGATGATCTGCTGGAACCAAAGGGAATGTTTTCAAAATTAGCTGTTCTCCAGCAGAGAGTGCGTGATGGGAAGCATTAAGTGTTTTGTTACAATGTGTGTAAATCCTTTTACTGGTTGAACACAGGAGCTCATACCAATGAGTTCCCACTATTATCCACCATTCCTGGCCAGGGCTCTTGAGGCTGTTCCTGAATTGACTCTTTACTAAGTAGAATGGAAAATGGGCTGAAGAATAGTTTCAGTAGATATTGCTCTGTAGGGTTAGTGTTAACACCGTGATAAGCTTTTCCTAAAACAGGTTAACAGCTGTTCCAAAGTGATTTTGTTCTGTTCTCAGACCACTGTTTGAGGGTGTAAATTCACTGTGAGTAGCAGTCTTGTTGATATGGAACATGCTGAGATTATTAATTAAAGAGTAATTATTCAGACTTGTTTGTATGGTTGTTTGATTTGTATGATTTCACACAGTTAGGCAAGGTTGAGATGTAAAGAAGCTACAAAATATTTCAGGAAGAGCCAAGTGTGTGAACTGCTGATAAAGAGAAGGTATCTCCTGTGGGTGAATTTTAGAAAGCAAATTTAGGGAATAAATTGATGAAAAATTGGTGAAGTATTACAAATGCAAAGAGCAACATGACTGAATTTTCACAGGAATATTGAGTCTTGTCTGGATCTCTCTGTGGGGCTTCGCTCTGTAGTTGTCTTACAGGGTAATGTGGGTTTGGATCACTGTAATGAATCTGAGGGTCCTTCTCAACATCAGCGTGGTTGATCATGCTGCAGGTTCCAGGACTTAGAGGTGAAATACTGAAGGATTCATGGTTCATCCTATACCTCTCTTCCCCTGCTACCTGTCTTTTGCCACCAGGAGTTTCAGTAGTTTACCAGCCGGTGCTGAGCCCCAGTTCAGGGAACTGTTTGTGCCGTGAAAGCCCTGCTTTGTTGGTTGGCCAGCAGAAAGACACAAAGCAGGGTGAGTGAACCAACAGGCAGGAGCGTTGTGTTAGCACAGATCGGCACTGCTCTTGGGGAAATAGGTGGGCTGTGTTTTGGCTAGCCCCTCTTTGGGAGGCTAGCTCGCAGTGACTGCCTCGGCAGCCTGAGCCAGTGGTTTAACATCACAGAGGACTGTGGAATTCTCTGTGTGCGCTGAAGGAGTAACAAAATCGCCTGTGTCATGTTGCATTTCACTGGTGTGTCTTGAGCAATTAAACCCAAGAATTACAAGGGTGTGTACCCAGAGAACCGCTGCTCAGAAGAGCGAGGCTGTCTCAGGCTTTCCATAGTTCTTTTTGTTTGTATTTTTTACACTTCCTCATGATAGTGTGGTTTGTTATACCTTGCTGCCCTGTAAAAGGTCAGGTGGGCAAGGTTTTTTCTACAGTAGAAAATCTTTTGCCTTGCTGTCTCTATTCTGGGTTTTCTTTCTTCCTTCTCAGTTCAGCATCTATCTGAAAAGTGGCCATACAGATAAGTTAATCACTTTATCCAGCAGTATCCCTTGTCAACATTGAATTAGCTTGCGTTATCTTACCACAAATTTCTGGCAGGTAGCTGGAACATTTTAGAAGCTGCTGTGTAGGTGGGGTTAGCAGGTGATACATTATTAGTCCATTAAAGCAGAGGTGTTAAGACTTGCTTCTCTGAGTCACGTTAGCAAGAATCTGAAGCCTGATGAGACATGTGGGATAAGGTCATTTGTCCTGGATTTGGTTTGGTTTCCTTAAGCCACTTTATGCAACCAAAACTCAAGTGTCTGTTCTGAAGCTGTGTATCTGGGGAATTGGAGATTACCTGTTTTTTCCATTTATTAGGGCCTGCAGCACATGAAGGAACAGGTGGGAAATCCTTATCAGGAGGAGGCCAGGGCTTTCAAGTTAAGGTTATGAGTTCTTATCTTCCCTGAGTTAATCTGTTAACACAATTACCAACTTTCAGAACTACATATCAAGGCTTAAAGAAATGGTTCTTGCTTCTATAGTGTTACTGTCTTCCTGTGACCTAAACATTTTAGATATATCTAAGAAGGGGTGTGCGTTCTGTACAGTGGCAAAGAAGGGGTGATGAATATTGCCTAGCTTTTCTAGGTAATTTTTCATCAGTGGATTTGACTTGCTTTGTAACAGAACTTTCTTGCAGTATCCCTCTTAAGCATAGACAGAGAGGAAGCAATCCATCTGTTCCAGACTGGAGAACAGGACTCAGGTATGAGTTGAATAGATTCCAGGGTTATGTCCACATTTTTCATCCTGATTTTTATGTGTGAAATAGGTAGGAAAAAAAGGGATTGCTTTAAAAAACAATGTAAGCTTAGTTTACAGTTGTATAATGTGGTTATGAAGTCAAGTTGAGATAATGGGCTGCAGTCATTCGATAAGAGAGTACTCTGAATCATCATCTTTGCCCCTTCTTTAATGTTGTTTGTCCTCTAGTGCCATATTCTTAAGAGCCGTCTTTTTTCACTTTTCTTTCTGGCTGAGAATCAGTTTGAATCTCTGTCCAAAGCTGTCCAGCTATGGTTGAATTCACTGTCAAAAGCTGTTTGTTTGTTAGCTACAAGCAGTGGAATAGGTGTATTTAAAGGATTTTGCCAGAGCTTGCTGTGACTGAGGAATTGTTGGGTTGGTAGCCCTTATTAGGAATCTTTTTCCCCTGCTCTTGAACTTCAGCATATTGACATAGTAAATTATTGTAATTCACACCCACTCTAGCATACTGTTGTAGAGTTTAATAAAATCATGTCAGATGAAGTGTCTCCTTCCTTTGTAATGACATGTAAAATTAATGTATTAAATTTCTGCAGCACTGTAAAATAACACATTTTCTTTCCTTCCATGAGTTGTTCTAGGCAGGATCCAAAAGTGCTGAGCTAGGGTTTCGTTCATTTTGGCAGATCCTGCTGTGGTGGGAGCTGGACAGACAGGAAACGCAGGCCTCTTAGCTGATTCACAGAACAAATTCGGCCTGTGATGATTCTTCTGCTTAGCAGAGATGTCTTTCTGACTCGGTGTAATTGGTGGTGCTCCTGGGTGTTGTGAAGAGGGAGGTACCAATGTCGAACGTGTGCGAGGTAGCATCGCCTCCCAGGGGAGTGGTTTGACTGTTCTGGTTGTGTTGCACCACAGTGGGCATGCTGAGCAAGGGAACAGAATATTTTTAAGGCTACTGCTTTTACTTTATCTTATCAGGTCTATTGGACTGTTTTTCCCTTTTTGTCTTTTAGATTTGGCAAAGCCTCCAGTAAATGAACCGAGGGAACCGGAACAGTTTCTAATGCAGGCACCCCAGGGAAATCCACTGCTGCTTTCCCACACCCTACAAGAACTATTGAGCAAGGATAGTGTGCAGGTGGAGCTTATACCTGAGAAGAAGGGTCTTTTTCTGAAACATGTGGAATATGAAGTTTCCAGCAAGGTAATGTGACCAAGCATTGTTTTTAGTGAGAATGTGTCTTCTTAAGAATGTCTGTGCAGCTGCTGTTGGCAGAGTCTTGACTAATTTGATAGATGTGTTGTGTGATGCTGGTTTTGAGTAGGCCAGTTGTGTGGGCTTAATGCAGTAGCACTGTGCTTTCTTGACATGGGCTTCTGCAGTATGGAGCATCTTCTGACTGAGGTGTGATGGATTGTCTGCTAGTTTACTCGCTTGAAACCTGAGCTCTGTACAAAAGCAGATGTGTAACACTGAAAGCCAGATGTTTTTGTAACGGATTGGTGTAGATGACTGGATATTTCAAACTGTTTTGCACTGGTGAAGAAACTGTATTGGGAGTGCTAAACTAAAATCCTTTATCAGCAGAAAAGGTCCTGCAAATCCTTCTGCAGAGTCTAGGCCACTTCCAGTTTACTTGCCCCCATCCTGACCTGTAGGTTTCTCTCTTTGGTATAAGAGAGAATTGAAGATGATATATCTTTTCCTACTTATAGAGTGGGCAATGAAATTGCTCTCCAGTAGCTTTTGTGTGTTTTTTCAAGAAGGAAATGTCATCTTCGAAGTAGACCATGAGCAATTTGCATATCCCAGGCCACCAAAACATCAGTTGTTGAGTAGTGCTCAAACTGTTGTAGTCACTGTTGTACATACTCAGTGACACGTTTGGGTCTCTTGTCTGTAGTGGCGTTTGGGGCTTTGGATGTTTTAGACTGACAAACTTACAGATGTTTGTGGCAGTTCTGAGGGGGAAAGGGCAGACACACTGAATGCTTCTGTGGGCTTTCTAGGACTTGGTGTTTATTTTTGCCTGTGATTTCAGGGCACAGGACTCGGTGACCCTGGTTGTCTCTGCGTTTTGAATTTAGGAACCCATTACCAGTTCCTTTCAGTTGCTGCCATCTCTCCTGCACTTGTAGCTGTAGAATGATACTTCCTCAAAAAGAAGCATAGCTTGGCCTTGAGCTTCATCTGAGATCTGCAACACAAATCAACATCCAATTTCAGAGCAGACAGAGGGCGGCCCTGTGGGCTGTGTGCATTGTGTTCCAGTTAGATGCTTCATTTTTGAAAATCGGTAGTGCCACCATAAGTGGTGGATGATATGCAATGCAAGTGTAGTGAGAATGAATGGTGTTGTGTAGTCCTTATTAGCTGCTCCAGTAGTTAAATCTGTAGTAATAATGTGGGAGGTTGTGGGTTATTTCTTTATTTATTATTTTTAAAGGATTTCTACTGAAGTGTCTTGTTCTAGTTGCTACCTAACTCCTTTTGGAATGAAAAAACAGTTTCTTTGGCCTTTTCTATGTATTGATCTAAGAAATGCAGAGTGAAGGACTAAGGTTTTAAGGGAACTTTCAATCTTTGTTTATAGATCTAACATCAGCAAGAGGTGTCTCTCTTGTGAGGTTCATTTAAAACATCAGTCATTTGGGCTAATACTTAACGTGTCACCTCTGGATTTGAAACTGATTTAGAGCTCAGGGACTTGCAGTACTTCTGCAGAAAAGAGCTGTCCCGAGCACTTTAAGAGTGTCAGCGCTGTATCTAAATGTTCTGTCTAATTTGGAAGACCAGAGAGTTTGAGGGAGTAACAGTATGTAACCACAGCAGATTTAAGGATATTTGTTACTTCTTGGGAAACCTCTTCCTCTCCATTTTGTAGTCTCTTTCATCTTGTGTGTGAATGAAATATTACTTCACTGAAAATCTTATGCTCCATAGAACTGTATTGGTGGGTTTATCCTGGGCTGCATACCAGGTGCCCACCACAGCTGCTCTACCATTCCTCTCCTCAGCTGAACAGGGGAGAGAAAACATAATGGAAGGGCCGTGGGTCAAGATAAGGACAGGGAGAGATCACTCACCAGTTACTATCACCAGCAAAATAGATGTGATTCAGGGAAATTAGTTTAATTTTATTACCAGTTAAATCAGAGTAAGATAAGGAGAAATAAAACCAAATATTTAAGTGCCTTCCTCCCATCCCTCCCTTCTTCCCAGGCTCAGCCTCACCCCATTTTCTCTCCCTGCTCCCTGCCAGTGGTACAGGGGAACGGGGAATGGGGGTTGCAGTCAGCTCATCACTCCTTGTCTCTGCTGCTCCTTCCTCCTCAGGGGGAGGGTCCTCACACCCTTCCCCTGCCCCAGCCTGGGTCCCATCCGTGGGGTGCAGCCCTTCAGGAACAGGCTGCTCCAGCCTGGGCCCCCGCGGGGTCACAAGCCCGGCCAGCAAACCTGCTCCACCCTGGGCCCCTCTCTCCATGAGCCCACGGGTCCTGCCAGGAGCTGCTCCAGCGTGGGCTTCCCATGGGGTCACAGCCTCCTTCGGGCACCCACCTGCTCCGGCACGGGGTCCTCCATGGGCTGCAGGTGGGGATCTGCTCCCCCCATTAACCTCCCCGGGCTGGGGGCACAGCCTGCCTCTCCATGGGCTTCCCACGGGCTGCCAGGGAGTCCCTGCTCCGGCGCCTGGAGCCCCCCTGCCTCCTCCTGCGCTGCCCTGGGGGCTGCAGGGCCGCTGCTCTCACATACTCTCACTCCCTTCTCTGGCTGCAGTTGCTGTTGCTGCCCGGTTTTCTTCCTCCTCCTTGGATCTGTTGTCCCAGAGGTGCTGCCACCATTGCTGATGGGGCTCAGCCTTGGCCAGCGGTGAGTCCGTCTTGGAGCTGGCTGGCCTTGGCTCCATCGGACATGGAGGAAGCTCCTAGCAGCTTCTCACAGAAGCCACCCCTGTAGCCTCCCTGCTACCAAAACCGTGCTACACAAACCCAGTATACTTGTAGTTAGAAGAATGCCATCTCTATTCATAATCAAAAGGTAGCTGCCTTTGGAGTCTTCTCTCACCATCCCACCACAAGACCTCTGAAGACAAATACATCCTTTCTGCAGTCTGGGTGTGTTTTCTTTCTTTTCTTCCTTTTGTTTTTAGTGCAGCTGATTGCAAAAAAAAAACAATATACAGAAATACTGCTGACTGTCCAAGCCTGTGTATTGATTTATTCTCCCCCTTTTCTTAATTGCAGAGATTCAAATGTTCAGTCTACAGGCGATACAATGATTTTGTGGTGTTCCATGAGATGCTGCTTCAGAAGTTCCCATATCGTATGGTGCCAGCACTTCCACCAAAGAGGATGCTGGGAGGTAAACCTGGGTCTGTCTTTCTTTTGACTAGAGGGGTCACTGTGCAGGTGTGATCAAGGTGATAACTGTTGAAGAGAAATGTTTAAAGACTGAAAGTCTTTGCTTCTGCTTGGCTCAGAAAACAGCTTTGAGGTTATGATATACAATTTGGAGGTGTGAATTAATGCCACCCTAGAAATTCCCTATAGGTAAGATATTAACGTAAAATTTCAGTGGAGCTTCTTTCCATGGAAGTTCAGATGTAATGACTTTTTTGGTAAGATTTGAGGCATAGTTTTGCACAAGAGCATGGCAGAGTTGTAGGTACTGTTTTTTAGGAAAATAGCTTACAATGATCAGTGCTGCAGTGCTATGAATGCAGAATTGCTACCATACTGTTGAACAGCTGTAGTATGTATTGTAGCATGTTGTTTTGTGAAGTGTTCAGAATAGAAAAGATTTGTGGAAATCTCCTCGTTTTTCTATAGCAACAGAAAATAGACATTAAAAAAAATATTAAAAATCTATATGAAAAGGCCTAAAACTGCAGAGGAGCTGATTGTGTAAAACCAACAAAATTGCTTCTCCAGTGAGAGCCTACTTGATCCTGTTGAGTTAATGTCGGGTTTTGACCTCACACACGCCTAAAAAGGACTAGTGAACAGTGGTGAGAAGTGAACAGCTTCAGCACTGCCTGTAACAGTATCACCTTGCACAGCAGCCTTACCATGCAGGCTGTGAAATTGCACTTTCTCAATTTATGTGTAAAAAGGCACCTGGCAGATGAACCGACTGCCTTAAAAGAGCGATCAAACTCCTGGTTTTCCTGTTCTAAAATGAGCTTGTTGATTGGCTTAGGATAACCAGAAGCTAAAAACTGAGGCTGGAATCAGAGTGTCAGTTCACTCAAGTATATTTTAGCTGTTAGAATAGGAACCAATGAAGTATCTCAAGACTTGAAAGCATGTTAAAGCTCCTTCAGGTGTGTTTTTTCAGTAATCTGAAATATTGATACTGGTTTTAAACATCTATTATTTCAAATGTTGCATAACTGTAAAAAATCCTGTCTTGCTTTATACTTTATCTGTGAAAGAACAAGCCTTTCACTGTCTGGTCTTCCACTCATGCTGCTAAACTTACCTTGTTTCAATAAACAATCAATGTTAGTCAAGGAGTCCATGTATTGCTGCAGTAAAGGGGAATTAGTAAACAGTGCGCAGAGCTGGGTGTGTAGTGAATGGGAACAAAGAAAAGTAACAGTGCTGAAAAGCTTCACTGTTCATATATTCTTATGATGGAACATAAATTGTGAAGACCTTTTTTCTGGGGTTGCAAAAACCTGTCTGTTGAATTTGATTTGATTCAGTGTTCTCAGCCAGAATTTCCAGAATTTCCACTTCATGCAACACTTGTAAGCAAAGTCACCTTCTCTGATTAATCTCAGTGGAGAGAGGATGATTGGAAGAAGCTACCAATATATATCATTCATCAGTCACTGTTATTTCCTTGCATTGCCGGTGTGTTGATATTTCTGTGCATTCACTGGTGTGTTTCTTCCCACAGATATTGTATGTTGAAGAAAAAATGGATAGGATTAGTTCCCAAACTGTGCTAGGAGTACAGTCCTTAATACAGTCCAAAACTGTGTTAAGGCAGAGAGTGATGATTGCCTTTAGTTCAGTGACTCTGCATATAGAAAAGTTGTGTAAGTGGTCTTGATAGAAACTACGAACAGGAGAAAGGAAATGGAATGGGTAGTTATTATTTCCGAACGGGTTAATAGACTGACAAATTGAACTGAAGGGCACAGGATTTGATGAATTAGTATAGGTGTGTGACTCTTGTGGCCTCCGTGGACCCAGAGCTGGATGGGCAAAGCTACACACTTTATATTCTCTGTATGCTTCTCTACTAAGTTACACTATTATTTTCATGATGGTCTGCTTTCATCCATCTGTCATCTGCTCTTCTCGTATTCGAGGATAGCAGCAAACTGAGGCAGATCTTGTAGGAAGTGTGTAGATGACATCAGAAATCTTCATGTAGGCTAAACTGTGAACAAAGCAAAATCAAGATCTGCAACCTTAATGACAGAAAAATCATTTGACGGGTGATACTGCACTAAGGGTTGTTATAGAGCAGGGGTCCTCAAACTACGGCCCATGGGCTGGATACGGCCCCCCAGGGTCCTCAATCCAGCCCCCGGTATTTACAGAACCCCCCCACCCCCACCCCGCCACCGGGGGTTGGGGGGGGAAACCAAGCAGCCGCAGATGACTCCCTGCCACTTCATCCACACGCCGGCCCCCTGTTTAAAAGGTTTGAGGACCCCTGTTATAGAGGGTCCATACAGCTGCAAAACCTAACTTAAAACTGAGGCAAAAGACTAATGCCCATTCATGATATGAGAATGTTGTCATGGATAAGAGCATTCCTTTAATTTCATTCTGTGCTGCATTCTTTCCCTTCAATCTTATTTTAGTGTAAATGTTCATCTTTCCTGAAAAACTCCAGCAATTTTGATTTACTGCCTTATTGCAGTGTGGCCAGATTGAAATTCTTCCTGTTTCAGAACGATGAGTGGAACTTTTTTAGTTTGACGAGTAAGGACTCTGGATGGATATACTGCAGATTGCTGTGCTGGTCTTCCAAAGTACTTTTTGACATCTTGTATGAAAAAGATGGGTACTGATCTTGAAAAAGACAACTGAAAAAAAAACCTTTATTCTCCTAGCCCCAAAATGCTTAAAAGCATGGAGTAGGGACAGATGAAGGTACAGCACACTGAAGCTAGTTTTTCAGAATAGTGAGCAAAAAACCCATAATAATTTGTGGGATGATCACCTTGAAAGTGGCAGTGATCTTTGCGGTGGTAAGAAGGCAGTGGGTTGTGCCCACGAGTCCGAAACAGACTGAGATCCCCTCTGGGGACCACCTGTGGAATTGATGCAGAGGAAGAAGAATCTTTGTATGCCCACAGTTTGTAAGTGGAGCCTTCAGGCTTTAGACTCGGTTGTTCATCCTGCTTTCCTGACCCACCTGTGGAAGTAACTACACATAGATGTGTATGCTGGATTTCAGTAAGATATAAAGAACCACTTGAAGGAGGATTTGTTCTGGTGGTCAGTGCAAAAGTTCTGTTTTAGGGAGCTGACAGACTATAGGTAACCAACCATTCTTTGGTTTTGTTGCAGTGCTTTAGCAAGGGTTATAAGTACAAGGAAATTATTGGACTGCGTGCTTTCTTCTCCTGAGCAGCTATAATGATGTGGTGCATCAATTAAAATTTAATGTTTCTTCTTGTAGCTGATCGAGAATTCATAGAATCTAGGAGGAGAGCGCTGAAGCGTTTTATAAACCTGGTGGCTCGACATCCCCCTTTCTCAGAAGATGTGCTCTTGAAACTCTTCTTGTCATTCAGTGGCTCAGTGAGTACTTGTTAGCAATAGCCTTGGGTTTGCATATCTCTGTAACTGCTTCGCTGGGCAGAGTTCAGAATTGCTTTTGACCTACAGATTGTTGCTTCTTGTGATGAGAATTTTCTCTCAGTAGGTATTTCTACAGCTGGAAAGTGAAAGGTAATTTCACTCAAGGCCAGGAGTACAGTATTTTGAAAATGATAACTGTTCTTAGGGGAATATGTATAATGCTTTTTCTTAAATTAAATATAACCTGGGTAAAACTGTATCTGCTAAGTTGTGCCTTATTGTTGCTATATGTCCTAGACCTGTGTGAACTGCTGTGCATTACTTAGTTCTTTCATGCTCATTTGATTCTGTATCTTCTCCAGGATGTACAGAATAAGCTAAGAGAGTTGGTCCAGGGAGTAGGAGATGAATTTATGACTTGCAGATTAGCAACCCAGGCCAAGGTATGTATGTGAATTTCTTGCAAAATATTGTTCCAGTTTCAATGTTGCTCTCCTCCAGGTGGATCAGTTATGGCATTTGTTGAGTGATGGAGACCTTAGGTAGGAGACAGTTGTTTCTGAAGTTTGAAGAACTTTAAAACTTGTATTTTTATCAAAAAGATCAAATAAATGTTTGCCTCTTAAGGGCCTGACATTTCTAGCTAAATGCTGGTACATGAATATGATGGAGATTACATAATGAATCCTGCTCAGAACATGTTTCTTGGCGATGACTTGTACTTGCATAACAAACTCACTCACATACTGTACAATTTAAAAGCTAATATCTAGATTGATGTCTTCCTCGTGTATTCATGCCCTCATTCTGTCTGTCGTTGTCTCCCTGTGGGAGGGTAATTTGGACTGTTATAGAGAAGTTAGTTAAGTTCTCCGTATATCTGTTTATCCCAGTGATTAGTGCTGTGGTGATTTTTAAATAGACATTCGCTGTGTTCATTGGGCAATTTTAAAGCAAGTTGTTGTTCAGGTTCCTGCAATACTAGCAGAAGGTTTTGCAACTGGAGCTTAATTCAGGCTTTTACCAGTGATACACAGGTCAAAAAGAGCTGAACTTTCAGTACATGCTTGACTTTGCCGAGCTGGCAGTTACTAGTAGCGTCAGATCAGAACCTGTGAGCTTGAAACCTCACAAAACCCATTTTAACTGCATAGTAGAATCACAGAGTTTGCCAAATCTCTACACCTGGTATTTGAACCTCATTCTGCCTCTGCAAATTAGGAGTATTTGTATGACATCTGACTTGGACACCTCAATTGTGAAGCTAATCTGTTCAGGGTTGTTACAGCATGGCATGAGAGAGCGTGCGCGAGAGGGAAACCTGTCTCTCTTCTGACTATATGGTATGCCCACCGTTAACATATGTGAATGTGCATCTGATTTGTCCACTATTAATCTCTCTTGTGTTTCCTTAGGACTTCCTTCCAGCTGACATACAAGCCCAGTTTGCTGCCAGCAGGGAGCTCATCAGAAATATTTATAATAGCTTCTATAAGCTGCGGGACCGTGCGGAGAGGATAGCTTCTCGAGCCATTGATAATGCCTCAGATCTTCTCATATTTGGAAAGGAGCTAAGGTAGGTTGGCAGGAAGAGGATTTGCTATTGTGAACTTTTCTGCTGTTCTTTCACAACTGAAAACTGTTTTAAGGTTTACCTGCAAATGGTCTGGTAAGAATGGGCATTTCAATGTATGTTGTAGGTCATAATAAAATTTTTCCTACTATAAAAGAAGAAGTTGCATGCTTTCCACTAAGGTTATGTTCCATAGAGAAAGAGGAAAGAAAATACAATACCTTGACATTCAGGTGCTGGTTTTAGTGGTTTTCCCCCCAGTATATACACAGCTTTGTATTTGTGATCGTGCAGTAGTAGCTTAGCACTGCACGCTATTTAAACAGATTTTAAACTCTGAACGGCTCTCTGCAAATAAGTGTATCTGCTTAGTGGAATTTGTCTCCTAGATTTGAATACTGCTTATCTCCTCCTAGTGCTTTGGGCTCAGACACTACACCGCTTCCTTCCTGGGCTGCATTGAATAATAGCACATGGGGGACCCTGAAACAAGCCTTGAAGGGTCTGTCTGTTGAATTTGCACTTCTGGCAGATAAGGCTGTGCAGCAGGTGAGTTCTTTACTTTTTCCTTTTTTTTCCTTCTTTTTGTAAAACAAAGCGAGCACATTGCTGTCTTTCATCTTGAATCATGAGCTCTGTTGGACATAGGCACTCTAAAGAGTTGAAAGGAAAATAGTAGTCCAAACTCACACCCTCAGCCACCAGCCCGCTTGTTCAAGCTTGTTCATTCTTCAAATGAAGAACCTGGACTGTGTTTAAGTTGGGGAAAAAATATAATGGGCAAGGGAAAGGAGGGAAAAGCCTGCTTTCTATTTTTATTCCAAATGGTTATTGGACAGGTTAAGTTGTACTACTGTACTGAGCTGTCCAGAAGTCCTGCATTCTGTTTTATTAATCTGCTACAGAGAATCTGAAAGAACTAATTTCTGAATCAAATTTTGGCATTCATGTTCTTAAACATTACATGGGAGTCTTTCAGACAGAAGCATCATGTTCCTGTGTAAGTGTGCAGTGTGATAATGACTGTTAAAATAATGTGAGAACATGACAGTCTGGAAAGGAAAAGTAATAGTGATAGTTTCTTCTTCACTTCATCTCATTGTGTTAAAATACTCAGCATGCTTTTATAGATCCGTCAGACCAGGTCTTTTTCTCCAGAGTTTGTGCTCTGGAGAGCTCTTTTGATGCAGGAGAAAAGACAGATTTTGTAAAATAAAAAAAACAAGTAGTGAAATTTGGCTTGGTGTCTCATCTCTGACTTCTGATGCATGAACTGTTATGGGGAACATGCAGGTATTTATAACTTTAATGGACTAGTTATCTGGTAAGATAACTACAAGATGAAAGATTGGAGGAATCTGCAAAAGCAAGAAATTCCAGGCAGAGTGAGCCAAAAGAACTGACACACAGGACTGTGAAACTAACTCTTCTTGTTAGAATGATCAGTCAGTTGGAAAAGCTGTTCCTGCTCCAGTCAGATCTTTGTTCTGCTTGCTGAAGACTTAACATGCCAGTGCAATCTGAAAGATTTTTGATGTGCTTGTGTAAGTGTTGATATGCCCTTGAGAATACAGTGGAGGGCTTGCACGGTGTAAGGATGTGAACTGTGATGTTGATTCTTGCCAGGCTTACATAAAATGTACTTTTTTCCTTGTTTTCTAGGGTAAACAGGAAGAGAATGATGTGGTGGAGAAGCTGAACCTTTTCCTGGATTTACTCCAGTCCTATAAAGTGAGCTCTGCTGTTCTTCTGCCAATGAGAAAGTTGTTTAGAGCAAGCTTGTGCTTTTTAGAGGGTGTAACGCCAACTGGATGGAAAACTGTCTGGGAGGCCAGTTCAGAGGCAAACTGGGCATCTGGCAGAGGGAGGGGAGTGGCTGTTGGCCGTAGCTAGCTCTGTAGCCTTACTGATCAGCTCATCTGGTGACAAGAACTTGCAAACAGCAAATGCTGTAAGGAATTTAAAAATATGACTGCTTGAACTATATGGATCAGCTAACCTTTTTTTCAGATTTGGCTGCTTTTGAGTCAAAGCAGTGAATTAGATCACTAGGGGTTTGTTCATGGAGGCGTGAGCTCAGTTACAAATGAAAGAATTTCTGTTAATATTAATCTTCTCGTCAAAGGCACTTTTCTTTAGAAGCACCTACTGAAACTGTATGTGGCAGCCTCTCCTGCCATTCCCAGGCCTGGATTGAAATAGGACACTGGCAAGCTCTTACCACAGTTAATTGCAAGCACTTAATATTGAGAAGGAAGCAAGAGATAAGAGGCCTGATAAGATCCAAAATGTTGGCAGAAGTGATGCTTCAGATTGCCTCTTAAGCTCGCTGGTCTGGGTCCAAGCAGTTTTGTTTCTTGAATTCTTAACTGCCAACATTTTTTGACCCTCTTGAAAGCAAAGAAACAAAAATCGACAGCATAGAAATTACGTAAAGTGTGACTATGCGTTTGTGTTCCTGACGTACTTGGCTTGTGTGCTTGCTGTCTCTTAGCTTCCACTATGTACCTCTTTTTTTCCTTTTCCTGTAAAGGACCTGTGTGAAAGACATGAGAAGGGGGTATTGCACAAGCACCAGCGAGCCTTGCATAAGTACAGCATGATGAAGAAGCAGATGATGAGTGCCACTGTGCAGAACAAAGAACCAGAATCTGTGGAGCAATTGGAGTCTCGGATTGTGGAGGTAGGGCAGGTGCCTGGGAGAGCAAAGGGCAGTACTGGACTCCTGTAATGGTGCCACTGTGTAGCTCGGCCGTATTTGCAGAAAGCCATTAGACTGAAAGGGTAACCTGTGCTTTGGGTAATTTGAGCTACCTGCTGTGCTGCACGGAAAATGCGTTTGTTTTCCGCAACACTTACTACTACTGGCTCTTTGGCAACATGTCATTTGCAGGAGCTGTGGAAAGCAATAGTCTGCAGGATGGGAAGTGCAGTTGTTGCCATATCAAATGGGTTCAGGAACTGCTTGTTTAGGGGTTTGGTATGTGCTTGAATTGCTAGTATGGTGAGGAATGCTGTTTTCTCCTGCTGCAAGTGAACCTCCTTGGCACCCTCTTCCTGGCAACGTATTTCACAGAGTTTCTGTTCTTTCAGCAAGAAAATGCTATCCTAACCATGGAGCTGCGGAATTACTTCTCTCTATATTGCCTGCATCAGGAGACACAGCTTATCCACATCTATCTGCCTCTCACGTCTCACATTTTGGGGGCCTTTGTCAACTCCCAGATCCAGGGTCACAAAGAGGTGAGTTCTTCTGGACTGTATTCTTTTTCCCAAATTACAAATGAGAATTTGAATGCGTTTGCTAGGTGAATCTGTTTTTTGTTATGCTGCACAGGAATTATAGGACAAGGAACAGCTTCCTGGGTTTTGCTGGAAATTCAAGAGCTCCCTTTTATTAACCCCTAAATAGGACCTTCAGCATTCCCCATATATAGACTTTCTTACGTTCATTATATTAGAAAAGTCTCTTCCCCTTCAGCTCCCTTCTTTCCCTTCAGTGAAGGAGCTTGACCAAGGTACGGGAAAATCCTTTCCATGCATGCTCAGTAAAACGTTCAGAGCACTGCATTGTAGCACCAGTCTGAAAGGGACAATCTGGGTCCACTGGGCTTTCCCAAAGCACTTCAGCAAGTTTGTGTTGTGTTTTTGAATACACTGAAACTACTGCTAAAATGGTGTGGTGAGATGATGGCCTTCTGTGTTGTCATACCTGTCTTCCCTCATTTTCTACTCACAGATGAGTAAAGTTTGGAATGAATTGAAGCCGAAGCTAAGCTGCCTCTTCGTGGGATCTAGCAGTATGCCAACTCCACCATTGTCACCTCCAGAGGGAAACTTCTTCTCCAATTAATGCTCTGAGCATCTAGCATGGAGCAAGAAGTGCAGTCAATGAAGGGGTGGGACCTCTACCTCCAAATGTTAGAATGAATCCTCCAAACAGCTTTTTTTTTTTTTTTTTTTTTTTTAAATACTGCTGCTTTGAGCTGCTCTCTGATTTAGACAGACTGGATTTGGGGCAGAACATACAGATATAAAGACAATCTCTTAATTTTTAAATACTCTAGGGCAGAGCTGATGTTCATCCTGCAGACACTCTTCATGGGGTCAGGATGTGACCTGGTGCAGTGAGTGCTGCGGTGTTGTAGCTGATGCCTCTGCATCTTGTACTAACAGTCCTTGGATGTTTATCTGCACACACGCTGACACATCTCTGAAGTGCTGAGATGAACAGGATATCTGAAGCACTTGTTTGTAGTAGAAATGGATTGCCTTTTAAGCTAGGGAGATCCTGTGTTAGGGACATGCGTGCATAAGGAAAGCTGAAAGCCATCCCCCCCACCTCATTGATAGGTGTATGGATTTGATTTCTTCCTGCTAGACCTTAGCACAGAATACATGAATGGGGTGGTTGGATTCGTAACCCAGCTGGGCAGGGGTCAGCGCTGCTGTGAGATGGTAATTTTCCCAGCAGGGCTAGGCGGACTGTGCTGTCAGTGTGTTTCAGTTCACAGTGGCAGGACAGCCTAGGCACTTGCTTGTATTTTCCAGTTTGGGACCAAAGACAACTCGGTTCAGGAACTGAGAGGAGTTTGCCTGGCATAAATGAGAAAATAATTGAATAAAACACTGCTTAATTGTAAACCACTGCCACTATACGAGCAGAACAGCTACAAGGTAGCTTGTTTATTTTCTTCTGGGGGTTTTGACATCCATCTGTTGAGTAGCTGTTCAGGACTATTGGAGAGCTGCTGAGCCTAAGGCTGGTGTTTTCTTTGGTCTAGTATCAGGTGAAGTATCCTGCTACACCAGCAGGCTGGGACACAATGCTGATAAAGTTCATCAGTACTTATCAGGATGTTACTGTCATTCTTTTTTCTGGCTGTGGGTAGCATTGGAGTGTGTTTGTGAAGGAGGGAAGACAATGAAGTGACCGTTCTCTAACTCAAAATAGCAGGATCCTTGGTAATGGGGTTTTCAGAACAATTTGTGACTCTGATAAAGGGACTAAACATTGTCCATATTTTACTTTGTATCTCTGGTGACTTTCCCTTAGAGGTAAAGGGTAGGGGGAGGAGAACTTGCATGTTTTGTTACCTTAGGGGAAATTGTGCATATCCTCCAGAGAAGCCGATAACAAGAGAACTGCAAGTGTATGCAGCAAAACTCTGCGTGAACAGACCCCCCTGAACTTAACTTCTCTGGGGTCGAAATAGCTGCCAAAGGGGAATTTGAGACTTGGCTTCTTAGCGTTTTCTTTGAGCGGGTAAAAAGGAAGCACGTTAACAAGGATGAGTGCTCACTGTCCAACTGGAACCATTACAGTATTTTCCCATTGAGGAACTTCCCTATTAGCAGGAAATATATTTAAATCATCCAATCACAAAAGCTTTTTTCTTTTTAATTTAGAAAATTCAATGCAGCATGAAGCTGCTCTTAGTCCAGGTGAAAATTATGGGTTAGTTCCTTCAGCTAGGAGCAAGATAAGAAGTTTCTTGCCCAGTTTCATGAGACTGTCATAACCATTACACATACCCTTCAAAATGTGGTAACGTGCATTTATGTGGGTGAATTTCTTGGGTGCTGAGCCTTGAAGAGTATGTAGGGTATCTTGTTTAACAGCCTTGCTGAGAATGTATTATTAAGAGCTTCTTATAGCAATTTAAACGTTAACTCTCTTCTGAGTCTTGCCTCACTGTGTATTGGCCTTGTCCAGCGAGAGAGATTAACTGCAAATGGCTGCGACAGATCTGATTCTCTCTCCTGAAGATTTCCAAAGCGATGCAGAAGAGATTCTGCTCACAAGCTCAAGAGCAAACTGGCTGGGGAGGGAGATGTTTCTACAGTGCAGTAACAAGATACTGTCTCAAGAACGGCACAAAAGGTTTTTCTGCCTGACCTTGTCTTGATTAGGAAGATAGTTTGTGGTGTGGAAAGCGTGTCGCCCTGTTTTTAAATGCTCTTTGCTCCTAGCACCTTTAGAAGGTGCTGACTGGTTATGGCCTGTCACTTGGTTAGTCTTGGTACCCATCCTCACCACATCAGGCAAGCAAGGCTAAATGAGGGAACAGTCAGACTGAAAATACTGTTATGTTTTGGGGCAAGATCTGGTATCTGTATGATGGATCTTCTGTGTAGTTTGTCTGGCTGGGGTAGGTGACTGGGCTATGTTCTGTAGGAGCATTTGCAAAGCATTAGCCCGAATGGAACTTCGTACTTCTCACATGTAGAAAAAAAGTTTCAGTTTTGGGCTTTATTTAAAAACAAAAAACCAGAAAAACACCAAAACCACATTTGGGCTTTAAACTAACTCCTCTTTCCTGTTCTGCTTCAAAGCAAGAATTCTGCAGTCCAAATGCGGAGACTAACAACGATAAACAGAGACCACATGACCTATAAGAAACTGGAATTATGTTGTTTTGAGAGAACACCCATTCCTCTGTTGTCAGCCCTTGCCTCTTTGAGGAGAGCAGTTTTGGGGATGAGGTTTTCTTGTCTTGGTTTTACTCTGTTCAAGTAGTATTTTGAGAACGGAGGCCTAGTATTCTCAAAGCTGATACAGCTAACAGCACTTTCAGAGTTCATTTCATACTGAACTGTCAAGCTTCTGTCTCATTCCTAAGTACATGGATGTGCTATTTCACACAACCAGTAGTTTGCAAACGTTATTTTTGGGAGACTAGTCAGTGTGCAAATAGCACTGTGATATTTACCTCCATATGTGAGGGATTTCCTTAGTGTTTTTGTTCTGTTTAGTGTAGGGATCTGTCAAGACTCGGAGAGCAGCATCAAGTACAGCTTCCTTCCTCTAGAGGAAAGCAGCAGGGAATCAATCGAGATGACTTCAGTTGTCAGTCTCCCCTAGTCAGTGTAGGGGAAACAGTTCTAGTTACCTCCATGCTATTGCCTTCTGCAGCGAACAGCCTAGCTATACGCAAGGGTGAGAACAAGACTTAATGCGAGCTGGTTCCGTTGCTGGTGGCTGGGTAGACTGCAATAAACACTAAGCAAACCAGAAGACCAATTGAAGAGTGCGTGCTGCCTATCCAAGAACTGATGCTCCTCCAAGATGTAGTGCCAAAGAGTTAATGTGCCTTCTTGAATGGAAGCTTTCTGTGTATTGCTTAAGGTCACGGGGACTTTCATGTGTGCAAAATAGTAACGGTAGAAAAGGCCTCGAATTGTTCTGTCAGTGTCAAATCTGTCATGGACATACCTGGGCACTAAACAGCCGAGAACCTGAACTTTGCCTGAAAATTATTTTATCAAAAGGGCTATATGCTTTTGTCACTCCTGAGATCTCCTCTGCTTCAAGCTGTAAAGTAGCAATATACAGGCTTTTTGACCAGTATTGTGTGTTGAAAGGCTTTCCAAACTATATTTACAGTACAACCTTAATCTTTGATCCTTCTTTCTCTCTCCTTCCATCTTCCTTACAAGTTGCTTCTCCTAAGTTGTAACATATTTTCAACAGTGCCTTGCTGCATCCCAGTGCTTTTACTCTTCTACTTTGCTAATGCAAGGGTATAATTCCTGCACTTTGTAACAGGCTAATTTACAATTTCCAGTTTGAGCTGTTTCCTAAAAGACAAAGATCACCAGCTGGGGACAGAACTTACTTAAAACATGCCAATCTCCATAGCTGCAGCATGTTCACTACTCTGACACAAGCTAGAAGTCAGTGCTGGTGAAAGCATCTTCATAAAGGGATTGAAGTGACTGCAGAAGAGGGGATAGCAAACAGAAGTGCAAGCCTGAGCCGCACTTGTTCTTTTTCTGCCTGAACTCCTGGAGGAACAGAAGGCAATTTGCTCCCTCACCATGCAATTTACAGTTTCTACCAGGAAATAGATCAAGATAATGAAACAGGTATCGGCTGCCAGTCATTCACTTTCCTACCACACAGTAAGCTCTTACGCCCTGTTACAAGCTACCTATCCCCTTGTGCTTATTTTCTCTCCTCTACTTGCCTTGAAGCCAGAAACCCTTACTGCTATGTCAGAAGCAGAGGTGAGTATCAAAACCCCTAAGCAGCACAAAAGGAAAAGAAAGATTCTAAGGTGTTAGCTCGAAGTCTGAGCTGTGGCTTACTGAGCATATGAAGAGGGGCATTTTTGAGTGGTATAAATTATTCAGAACTGCTGGAGGGAGACAAGAAGAAACTATCTTGTTCAGAGGGTGTGAATTTTGCCTGCCTGGAATATCCTGTATCTTTGCTTTGCTCAAATAGCCTTATGTATGAAGCACTTTATCCAAATGCAGGAATTAAAGAACTATTACTACAACTGGTAGACTGGAAATGTTTACAGATCCTATATTACATTCCAAGATTCTATCTGTAAGTGTTTTATGTGTTTGTAAAAGTGTTCAAAACAAAGAAAAAAAAAAAACAAAACTTGTGTAAGAAGTTACATATGTGATGTGTTATTTCTAACAGTTTGATTAAGCTTTTGCTGCCCAGTGTGCTGTGTTGGGCTGACCTGAATGCTGAACAGGTCACCTGCTACCAACACGTGACAAAGCTTGCAGCTATACGTGGTGGCACTTTGCAGCATGGACTTGCTGAAAGTTGATTTTGTTCAAAATATTTTTACCTGAAATGCTCAAAATGGTTCAAGGTCAGGACAGGATCTGCAAGAGCGAAAGCAGGGCTTGAGTAGGGCTGTACATCTACCACTGACTTTTGTTTTCTTAACTCCTACAACCTTACATTGTGTTCAGCTGGAGCATCCTGAAGGAATCTCTACCTCAACTTTTTTAAAGGCTTTCACAGCACTGGTCAAGCCTCACCTTGGCCCTGAAAGTAATGCTGAATAGGGAACTGTATAGAAACTGGCAGAGAAGATAATTGATTGTGCTGCATCACAGTCCATTTAATGTTTCTGTGAAAGAAAGCCAACTTCTGAAAGGCCCTTAAACAGTCTAGAAGGTAGCCAGCTGCTTACAACAGAACACCACATGCTTCTACTGAAAAAGTATTTTTAATCTTTAAAAACATTTCCAGCTACAAGGGAAAAACCTAAAAAGTCAGCCACCTGTGAAGGGTTAACACTTAAGTTTTTAATAGCTGCAATGCATAACCACTGAAGTCTACCACAGCCAGGGACTTCACAACATGGAAAATCTTGTTACTTGTATTTCTGCTCTCGGGAAACCCCCTTGTTTTCCTTACTTCCCAGTGGCCTGGCAAATAAGTCTCCTTTGCTGGAGAGTTGAGAAAGGAGACCCTTGTAAGTAGTACTCATGGTGTCCTAGCCCAATGTGGGCAGCAGCATGTGGGCTGGATACTTCCGTTTTCTTAAACTTCCTCCACTTCTTTCAGGGTGTGCTCCAGGATAGTGTCTTGTCCCTGGAACTTAAAATAGCCACGAAACAACTTTTTCTGAAGCACCAGGGGAAACCAATAGATATCATCTGCCCACATGTGCTTGAATGGCACCTCATCCAGCTGAAACCACTGTGGGCGCATTTCTGGTGGGAGAAAACAGAAGAATTTTGCATGAGCCTTTCTCCTGAGTTTTTTTTTCTGCCTAGACTTGGAATACCTGTCAACAAGCAGCTTCCCTCTAGAGCCCAGCTCCTCCCTTCTCAAAGGGATTTTGGTATGAGTAGTTCTGTGTTTCTTAAGAGCAATACTGTCTCTGAAAAGAATGCACATCCTTCCTTCCCCTCCGCTACCTACCTACCGTCACTTTCTGTTGGCTCTCCGTGAAAATGATCTGCCCGGAAAATGTGAACATCCATGAGTTCAGGGTTGCCCACAAATTCAAACGTGATCTGACCCATCTTCTGCAAGGTGTCCACAGTCAGTCCACTCTCCTCCAGGAGCTCCCTGTAGGACAAGACATAGACCTCTTGACATGAAAGTGAGCAGTGGGAGAACAAAAAGGCAGTCATTAGCTTTACTCAGAGATTCAAAACACTTCAAGCGAACCAAAGGTGAAAGCTGCACCTGTAAAACAGAGCCAGGCACAGCAGAGTTCCGGCTTGCACCAAACTATGAACCTGCTTACATCACACTGGAGCCAGGTCAGATGGGCTTGTATGTTACCTCAAGCTCCTAAAGGCTGGTAGGAAAATATGTTGGAAGGGGAAGATTCAGGAAAATTGATTGTTTAGTATAATTTACATTCCTTGCAATGTGGCGATCCTTTCTGAGATAAGTGTGAAGCAGGCTAACCCTCATATGACTGTAGCTGGATGTGGCTTAAGAGCTCGGAGATGCACTTCACTTGCACAGGCAAAAGGTTTTGCCAACTTCAAGCTAAAGCTTTTAGAATTGTGGGGAAGCAGGTCGTAACTACTAGAGCATCTACCTATACTTGTTACAAAATTGGCTACTGAGGCTAACTGAAGCTTATTTAAATAACACTACACACTACATAAAATCATTTGCACACAGAATGTTAGGAATACAGTCTCAGATTCAAATGCCATATAAAAAATACAAATTAATTGTGTAAACTTGCTATTTCTGCTCCTTGGAAGTACAGTGAGCATAAAGAGAGGCTAGAAGGCAAGACTTCCGAGAGCACTTTTAGAGACTTGCCGGACAGCGCTTTTCCATGCATCACCTTGCACAGCTACCCGAAGCACATTCAATTACTTGCTCTGTTTACCACTACACACTTAGGGCTTTTTTTGTTTTTACCTGCCTCCAACAGAATCAGCACAGCTTGAAGTTAGTCGTGGTTTTTCTAATGTACAAAAATCAGGAATACTTTGAAACAGTGTATCTTCAGCTGAGGTTAATAATTAATGTTGTTGCATATTTGGCAGTAACAATTTTAAAATGTAATGGAAATGATCTTTAAGGCTCCAGCTTTCTTTGGCATCAATTTCATGGATCCCATCCTTCAAAATTACATCCCAGCTTAATCTTCCTGAGAATCTATGTCAAAAGTGGAAGCAGTTTTCCAGCAACAAATCTAAAAGCCTCATTTTACAGGCTGCGATAACTGAACAACAAAGCACAACACTGCTATTATTCTCCAAGCAATTTATCTGTCAGCTGTTTGGCTCCATATATAGGAAATGGAAACATTATGGGTAGAAAGCTAGAAATAATGAACTAGCTAAATGCTGCCACACAAGGTGTGCCACTGAGGAGCTGCGAGTGCCCAGGTGCTCACAGGAATGTGGTGTATCCAGCAGAGGATGGAAATCTTACCAATACGGGAAACTTGTTCATGTTTCAGTTGAATATTTAACTATCTGTGCTGTGAGGACACTTCACCTTATGCTGCTGCAAACCCAACCGAGACAGTGCAACACGGAACCACAGCCTAACACCTCAGCTCCGAATACAGAGCAGAGGTGGTGCAAGTTCAGTTTGATTTGGACTGTGTGACACTTCCTGGAGAAGAGCTGCACCCTGAGGCAGCACTGCAACAGCGGTGGTCCACCAGGAAGGTGGGCTGTGTGTCTAGCTGGCCCTGGCTCTGGCGACTGCTTCCTGCCCAGCTGACCTCAGTGGGAATCAGTTGTGTCATTCTGCAGGAGACTCCTACCAGCTGTGTTGAAAGGGATGAGGATTGGACTGGTCCACAGCAGCAGGTGGTGGCTGTGCTGTGGCACATTGCACTTAAATTGAAACTATTATCACTTAACATTTCAAATGGACTAAAGCTCCAGTTTCTAACTCTGGGCTAGCACAGACAAACACGCACCTAGGAGATCAAATGCTAAGTTAAATCATTAGCTTTACAGCACAGTCAGCAGCAGTGTAAGCCTAGCAAATGAAGACTTGCTTTAAGTAACAAAACTGATCTCCCTCCTTCCACTCAGGGTTGGTAAATTACACAACCAACCATGATGTAAGCATGTACGTTACATGGTACGTTAACACCGTGCACTGCTGGGTGCGCATCTGCACAGAGGGTCCTTCCGTCCCCTGGATGCGCTCACCACAGAACCCCGGTGGTTGCACCAGCACAGCTGAGGAGACGGTTCAGGGCAAAAGCTGTTAGCACACCAACATTGATCTTCCTGCAGGTGCGAGGGCAATTCTGGGCATGTATCAGAAGGTAAGGAGGTGGCAAAGTGAAGCTTTGTATCAGCAGCATTCAGGTAAAAGAGTGAGGTACCTAATTTTTAAAGGCATTTCACAGTTCAGCTGTGATCTGCTATTTCATTTTAATGACTAGGCAGAAGAACTTCAAGAAATCAGTACTAAAAGCTTAAAAAAACGGTACTGTACCTCTGTACTGATGGAACGCAATTCCCTAACTCAGCATTACGCTTAAAAATGTCACCATGCAATCAAGTAATAAATTTCCATGCTGCCTTTCATAAAAGACCCCTGAGAATTTCTACTATTCCGTCACTGTTTTCACACAGTACTACAAATGCTACTGCAAAGTTGCAACTGCTCAACAGCTTCCAAATTTAAACAATAAACAGCTTCAAAATTTAAGTGATAGGTGGTACACTTGCATAAGCTGCACTTCTGCTATGTAGCTGTAATTCAACTCTGCACCTTTCTGAACAGTGCAAGAACCTCTGTCCACCACTAGAGGAACAAGTCTCAGTTTAAATCAGAGTCCAGGAGATGGGAAGGAGGACACTTGGTAACTTCCAGTTAGGGACTGGACGATAATTAAAGGTTTGCAGATGACAGGCAGCGGGGAGCAATCCTGTTTCTTTGTGCATTTGGATGAACCCTCATCACCTGTGCAGCAGGTGATTTTCTCTGTTCAGAGGAGGCTCATGACTGCACGGGTGGGTAACACACTGGTTACGCTATGAGGAGGGTGTTATTGCTCAGCTGAGCTGCGGTAACCCCACCTGCAGCCCACCACAAAGGGTCTAACGCCTCCAGGGCCCAAGCTGTGCCCCAACACTTGCCTCTGCCCGGGGCAGTGGCCGAGCCGGGCCAGGCCTCACCTGCGAGCAGCCTCCTCGATGCTCTCCCCCGGCTGCACCTTGCCCCCGAAGCCGTTCCACAGCCCGGCGCCAAAGCCCCGCTTCTTCATGCCCAGCAGGACGCGGGGCGGCTGCACCACCAGCACCAGGGTGAAGAGCCTGGTCGTGCACATGGCTCCTGGGCGAGAGGCGAGGAGCTGCACCAGGGCCCCGGCACCCTCAGCGGGGAGGCCGGGCCGCTCCCCCGGCCCAGGGGGCGCAGACAGCCCCTCAGCACCCCCTCCATAAATGCCTGGTGCCCGCCACCCGCGGCCCAGACCTTGGTCCCCCAGCGCCTACTCCTCCTAGTGCTCCCCACCGACCCTTGCTCCGCTGCTCCCCCTTCCCAAATCCCTTGCCCCCAACAGCCTTCCCCCCAAACCCCTGACCCCCCCGCAGCCCTTCCCCAAACCGTAAGCCGAGACCCCCCAGCACCTCTGCCCAACGCCCGCCTTTCCCGCCTGCCGCCGCCTTTTCCCCTCAGCACCGGCCCGGCCCTTCCCGCGCCGCCGCCGCTCCCGGCCCGCCCCCGGCCCGCCCCCGGCCGCCGTGAGGGACGAGGGCGGGCTGAGGCGGCCGCCATGGCGTGGCGGGGGGGCGCCGCCGCTGGCAGGTGCGTGGCGGGGCCGCTGAGGGGATCCCAGGCGCCGCGCCGGGCCGCCGGGTCCCGCCCTGAACCGGGGATCGGTGGGGCGGCCCCGGCGAGGTGCGGCCGTAGTCCCGGCGCCTGAAGTTTTTGTCAGGAACGGGTAACGGGCCATTTGGGTTTGTCGGGAATGCTGGAACGGGGTTCATTACCTGGAAAGCGACGGTAGCAGCGTGGCCGCAGCCGGGAGGGAGCCTCCGGGAGCTGGGGTGGCCCTGCTTCCCCTGAGGGGCTGATGGAGGCCGCCCTGGCCCTTGCTGGGGTCCCTTTGCCATATTGCGCCGCCGGCGGCGGAGCGCGGCCCTCCCCCCTTCCCGCCTCTCCTCAGGTTCCACCCGTGAGGCCGCAATCAAACACGGCCCTTCTCTTGTGGGTAGACCTGGTAGCTAAAGGTGCCAAGACTCAATTTGCCGGCTTTTTTTTTTTTTTCAGCCCGGGAGGAGCTGTATTCGATGTTAGAATTAAGTACTATGGAGACTTTGGAAATACATAGTGGTTATGTACTAACTGATTCTCTTGCCTTTCATCCCGGGCAGCTGTAGGCGTTTGGTGAGCAAATGTCTACACACCACGGGGAGGTTTCAGAAGAAATCTGGGACTGAGCACAGGTGGTTGCAGCGGCATTTGAGGGACCCCTTTGTCAAGGCAGCGAAGCAGCAGCATTACCGTTGCCGAAGTGCGTTCAAGTTACTGGAAATTGATGACAAGCTTCATATTCTTCGTCCGGGGCTTTCTGTTCTTGACTGTGGAGCGGCACCTGGTGCTTGGAGCCAGGTTGCGGTACAGAGGGTCAACGCCTTAGGTACCGGTAAGCGCATGTTTTTGGCAGGCAAGATGGGGATGATGCTCATCTTGAAGTGTGTGAGAAGGTTCAGCTGTGTGGTGGTGGTGTGGGGAAGGGCATGGGTACTGGCAAATGCCAGTCACCGATAGAAGCCTGAAGGTGTGTGCCTGTGTGGCAGTGAATAGTGACTCTTTGTATCATCTGGAGAAATCATATTTGCGAAATAAAAACTTGCCATGTGGTGCTGGTGTTCTGATTAACTGTTGTGGGGAAGATCCCTTCATTGTGTTCTGAAATTGGTGTGGCCTCCAGCAGGTAACTTGGGTTTTCTGAATTTTTATTTCCCTTCTTGAAAAATGGTAGTAACCACTACGTCCATTTTATGTGTGTTACGCCATTTATATTTACAAGGTAAGGTGTTATCATCTGTACTATTGTCCAGGATATCTGGACTGTCAGTCTTGAAAGAGCAGAAGAAAACCAAGAAAAATACCCCTTGCTTATCCAAAGTAACTGAGTTTTCATGTCTTGAATGGATTAGCTTAGAGCAAACCATCCATCCGATGCACACAGCAAACTCTCAAAGGACGAGACGACCAGACATGGCAGGTGATACGTCTTTTGTTTATTGACTAACATGGCACTCATGCATATGCAGGTTGTTTGCAACCACTATGAGTATTCAGGGTGTCATTCATTTTTATAATCTAGATCCTGCTGTCCCCACCGGCTTTGTCCTTGGTGTTGACCTCCTGCGGATTTCTCCTCTGGAAGGAGCAGTGTTCCTGTCAGAGGCTGACATTGCAGACCCAAGCACGCTGAGGTCGATTCAGAGCCTGCTTCCTGCAGAGAAAGTAGATGTTATCTTAAGCGACATGGCACCTAATGCGACAGGCATTAAAGAACTGGATCATCAGAAGCAGATCAATCTGTGTTTAGGCCTGCTGAATCTGTCCCAAAGTATTTTAAAGCCAAAAGGAACAATGCTTTGTAAATTCTGGGATGGATACGAGTCACATCTTCTGCAAAACAGACTGAAGGAGCAGTTCCAAGACGTGAGAACTATAAAGCCTCATGCCAGCCGGAAGGACTCTGCTGAATCTTATTATTTGGCAAGACTGTACAAAGGGAAATGAAGGCTGAGAACAGCAGGTTATCGTAACAGGTGATCAAACATTGATTGGAAATCTGAATTTGGCATGTGTTTAAAGAATAAATCCCCCCATCCCTGGGAAAATCTGACGCAATTCTGATGAAGTACATCATGCTTTTCAAATACAAAAATAAACCAGGGTGGTGTCCTACTGAGTTTATCCACTAACTATACAAGCAGAGACATCCATTCTAGCTTCTTACCTGTGGAGAAAAGTGTTGGGTATGGAGAGGAATAATCTGAAAGGCAACCTGTGGGGCTGGCATAATGGAAATGAAAATAGAACAGTGATTATATGAGTTTTTAATGTATGCTTGAAAATCATTGCATTATTAATGTCATATATGAGACTAACCATCAAGGTGGTTGTCAGAATGAGAGGGGACAGTGAGGGGAGTTTAAGCCAATTTGTTGCCTCTTCATCTTTCTTAAAAGCTGGTGCAATTTATTAGCACATGTAAAAATAGGTAACGTTTTTATGTGTGTCGGGATCTGCATTGTCTCATGTACGATCTGTAAGGCAGCCGCTCGGGGTATGCGACGTGACTCTGGAATATTCAGCCTGATGGCTCTACTGCATTTTCTAAAGACAGGTTATATTTAGAAATTGCTACTTCATGGTACTCATAAATCCCGTAAATGACAGGAGGGCAGGGTCATTGCTACTGAGAAGATAATTTCCCCTGTGTTTTCACTAATGTTTTGTATTTGAGCAATGATGTTTCTCTAGGTGAAATGGCAACATGTTCCCTGGATCCTAGACACGGAGAATTACTGATTGAATTGCTAGAATTCTGTTTGGAAAAATAAATTTAGCCACTGCCTTTTCTGGAAGTGACAACTTTTACATTAAATAGTGCTTTTATCAGACCGACTGTGGCATGAGTTGTAAGATGGACTGGCAGCACTGACTTTTTCAGGCTTCCAGGTCTTTCTCCTTATAAATGTTTTATTTGGGGTGACTTACAGATTTATCAACTATTAACTGCTTGAAACTGCTGGATCTCCAGACTGAACGGTGTGTGCGGAAGCGTCAGCCCAACAGCCTGAACCGGGGCGTTGAGTGTTGCTTTGTGTGTTTGGGAAGGGGAAAAAATAACATTGGTGTGCGCTGCTGGGAAAACTGCTGCCTGCGACTCGCAGCGGGAGCTGGGGCTGGCTCCTCCGGCTGCAGTGGCGGTGGGGCAGGACGGCCCATGCGCGGGCAGGAGCGTTGCGGCTCCGTCCCGGGTTGCAGCGGGGGACAGTGCGGTTCTGGCGGGGTGGGTTGCGGAGAGGCGGCGGGGGGAGGCCGAACTGGAAGGTGCTTCGCACCGAGGCGGGGCATTACGGTACGGCGCGGCGGGCGTGCGCGCCTAGTCCCGTCGTTACGGCGGCCTGGCCCGCTGTTCTCGCGAGAGCTGGCGCGAGTTCCCGTGAGATCTCGGCGCCGGGGCGAGGAGGGAGATCCAAGCGGGGCGCGCGCCGCCGCCCGCGGCGGGTGAGTGAGGGAGCGCGTGAGGGCGGGAGGGGGCTGCGGCCCGGCCCGTTCCCGCCGCCCGGCCGAGCGGGGGGAGGCTGCGCGTGCCCCCGTTTCTTCTGCCCCTGAGGTGGGGTAGGGCTGTGGGCGCTGCCGGGGCCCCGCTCCCCCGCTCGCCCTCGGAGGGGTCCCTGAGGGCGAGCGCCCCGCGGTGCTCAGCGCGGCCCGGCCGCGGCCGCTCCCGGGGGTCTGAGGCGCGGGGCTGTGAGGGCAGGGGGTCCCTCGGTGCCCTCCCGGGGAGCCTTTGCCAAAGGGTTCTCTGCAGCGGGGAGGAACGTAATCTTTAACGCTCATCTTGGTTTCGGAACCGGCTTGCTGGAACAGTTACCTGTTGGCAGTGGTCTTTCTCGAATTTATTTATCTGTGGTACGTTCGAATAAACGTTTTCATTTGGGTTTTGGCTGATCTTGCCAGTGTGCCTCTATTACGTCTCCTCATTGTCATGATGTAAATCAGAAGAGTAACTGCTGGCTTACCCTGAGAGTTACCCCGTGCCCGTGGCTCTGGTAGGAGCCTGTGTGAGTGTTCAGTGCCATCCCTGGTCCTGAGCCTTCACCTGTGCTGCTGCGGCTTGCTGGGGTGGGCAGTCACCAGGGGGTCTTCCTGAAATCTCCTGGAAAAACTTGCAAGCTTTTCCGAGCTCCAGGCTTAGTTTGTCTTTGGCCTTTTAGTTAGTGCCCTTCCAAATTTGAAGGAAGAATTGCAAAAACTTTGATGTGAACAAGGAAACACAGTTTTACTTAGAGAAATGATCTGTGAACTTGGGAAGCCTTGTTACTGGAAGTTAGGCTCCAAAGTGCTTTTTTGGAAATGAGAATCAAGTTGTGTAGAAGGTAGGGTTTGCTCCCAGTATGGGATTATTTCTACTCCCCCATCAGCTTCAAACGTTTGGAGGAAGAGTAATGAGTTCTGTTAGTGTTCAGTGTTGTAGATCTTCATGTCCTACAATGTCAACTTGCATCCCAGAATCTATCTTGATTGTGTAGGAAAGAATTCAATTTTGTATGACTTACGACAGACAGCTCTTCGTATGCTTATGGGCTGATGTTCTGGGGAGAGTGTATTGAAATAAAATCAAACCGTTTCTGGTAGGAAGCTTGGGGAAGAGCAGGATGTCTTGCATCGGTTTCTTGTTTTAGAGGCCTACAACTTCAAACATGGTTGGATAGTGTTTTCTGGTTCAAGTTCACCCCAGCAGTATCTGTGGATCCCACCAGTTACTAACAGGTTGGGTTTTGTTTTCCTGTAAATTGGAAAACCTTGCATTTAGTGTTTCTTCAGGGCAATGACGTTAGATCTCTTTTTTACTAAAGCAGCCATTATATAACAGCTTGCTCTGATCGTTTTTCTGATGAGTCTCTGTGTATTTCCAGAGCCATGGAGGATTTGGAAGGTAATACCACTGTTTTCTCCACCCTGAGATCCCTCAACAACTTTATTTCGCAGCGTATGGAGGGGATGTCTGGGCTGGCTACGCCAGGATCGACTCAAAGCGCCTTACAGACTGAGTACCAGCAGAGGGTGCAGGTGAGGTGTCCTCATCTTGGTGATGCCTGCGGTATCACTTCAGTGTGGTTGTGTACTCCTTTTGATTTCAGGATTCGGGATTGATTTCATTAAGGTCTGACCATTCTTTCTAAAACTGATATTCTTGCAAGCTCAACAGTGGAAGCTTGCTTTTGGTCAACGTTCTAGAATATTTCCCTTTTTTTCAGTGCCAGACATTTATTTCTGTTTTGTGAAAATTTAAGAAAGATCCTTTGAATTTCTTCCCTGTTAGTTATGTCAGTATACCAGCTCAGGAAATTCAGTTTTAAGTTGTTCTGACATTTCTGAACAAAGGAGCTTTATAGCTGTTACTCTTTTTCTAGTAAGTCACTTTGTTACCTTTTTTCACAATCTTCCTTGAAGTTTCTTTGCCTGGACACATACAGGAGACTTGCATTGTGCTGTGGCTTTGATGTGCTAACCAGTAGTGATTTCTTGTCCACTTCTGTTCATATCCACATGGGTTTTTTTTTACTTTTTCCTGTAAGCTGCCTCATGCACATAAAGCATGAAGCAAATTGACATCTTGGATCATAAGGACCATTTGTTAGGCAGGAATGAAGTTTCTGTCTTCTGTTCCTTAAAATAATTCTATTTCAATCTCTTAAGTATAAAATAAGCTTGCTTTTTTTTCAGTGTAAATATGATGGACTTGAAATGTTGATAAAAACTTATGCATTTTCTGTCTTTTACAGAGATAGAGGAGTCTGTCGTTAGAGAGTCTTCATTAGCTATGTGTTGAATGTACATTGCTTAGATGTGAGGTATTCTATTAATACTGTCTGTGCCTTAAGGTAATTTGAATGAAAAAAAAAGAAGTGTAATGTAGCAGGCAGTTAGAAAAACATGTTTCGCTCAGCAGTTAAATTTCTTGGGGAGCGTGATCTCTGCCACTTGGTTAGCTGCTGTTACTTTTAGAGGCCTGTGGAGTTCATAATTAACCTTTTTTTAGATACCTTTTGTCAGAGTACCTGTAGAGATTGAATGAGAAATTCTGAATGAAGAACTTGAAATTCACCTCTTTCCAACTAGCATTGATTTGATGGGGGTTTCTGTGTTGTTGAACTCTTGGTTTTCCCATCTGCAGCTGATGTGAGAAGTACCACAAATATGGCGATAGTTTCCTTGTAATTTGTGAAATGGCATGCAAGTGTCAGCTGAATAATACAGGGTGTGAGATAATGATATTACTGCAATGCTGTTAATGGTGTGTAATGTCCCTTTTCACACATGAACTGGGCAGTTGGAAGAACAAGCTGGACAAATCCGCTCCAAATCCCAGCTCTTGCAGGTGGAACGAGAGAAGTTGCAGATGGAGCTTAGCCACAAACGAGCGCGCATTGAGCTAGAGAAGGCAGCTAATACCAATGCCAGAAACTATGAGGTAAGTATGACAGTTGCAGATGACTTGATATCATAGGCCTAAGTCAGAACATACCTTGCACATCTATGTTGGTGTTTTAGTTTGGATCAGGGGTACGCTGTTGACTTCTCACGTGCTGTGCTTTGGTTTGCCGTGGTGTGTCTCTGAATATGTGTAGTCAACTTCTTTTGGATGAAGCTAAACTGAAAGATGCAGGCCAGGAGAAAGCTTGGTGCTCTCCAACTGCTAATGGACACTGCCTTCGTGAATGTGCCTGGAAAGCATTTACTGTGTTTGCATTTACTGCAGATGTGGTGGTGGTGTGAGTGTCGAGTTCCCAGCACCAACTGTTTTGCTCTACAGATCCCCTCGCAGTGCATTGCACTAACTTGCTCATGTAGCCAAGAGTGTGAGTGCTGAATCCTTGTTTGGTTGACAAACTGATGATCTGATCACTAGATTATGTTAGTTTAGCACTGAAGGCAGCAATAACAAAAGGGATTTGGAATTTGTTTCTCCCAGAAGTGTTTAAGTGTTTTTCTCCCAGATGAATTTAAACTTCTGCTGGCACAGTTGCAAGCATTTAGTTTTTGTGACTGTAATTAATTGGAATGGCAGCAGTGCCAACCATGCACTGTCACACAAGAGAGCTTGCACTGATAAAACAGTGAGCCTCACTCAGGGACTAACAGCTTTTATTAGTTTCTGGTTTTGTGCCCACATATGTTTGCTTAACTATGTTACTGAAATAAGTAGTCGATCTGTGGGTTTTGTAGTATAATAAAGGTCTGATTTTTTTTTTTTTACTTAAAAGAATTTATTTAAATTTATTTAAAAAGAAATCTTTAAAAAATAATAAGCATGTTTTTGTTGTATTTTACAAGGGTGTGCTGGGTGACAGATTTAGTGTGTAGTGGTGAAATAGCAAGTCAGTGACTAAATTCCTCATTCCTCTGAAGTCAGGTGATGTGGGATTAGGCCACAAAGAGTTCAAACTGGAATATAGCTGAGTCAGTCACAGAAACCCTTGAAATACTGGTATAAAAAAAGGGAGCAGCACTAATCCAGCACTGTGGTAATTACCCTGCTCAGATGCTGTGTTTTTCTGAGTCATGTGGATAAAGGTTTTAGGAACCTCACACTGCTTTGCATAATCCTTGCTTACTATGTAAATCCGTGTCTCGATTTGCTTTGATTAGCAAGGCAATTTACTGCACATTTTTTCAATAACTGTTAATCAATTTGTGGTAGGAACAAACTGAAATGGTGTATGAAAGTTTGTCAGACTGCAAAAATATTTATTGTATTCATTGATAATACTGTGCATTTAAATCCCGTTTCTTTTCTATTAAATAGCCTCATATAATTTCAAGAAGTTGCAGAGAGAAGTTCATCTTATTAACTCAACTACAGAGATCTGAGTTTCTGAAAGTCAATTTGCTATGCATGGGTCAGCTTTAAATTGGAGCATCAAATGTTTTCATCTTTGATCCACTGGAGAGTGTGCAGTGGAGCCTGTGAAACCATGTCTGTATTCTCATATTCATGTCTTAGTCTAAGAGATTTGGAAGACTGTCTTTTAATTTTCTAGCTCCATTGCCCTGCATAGTTCCTTGGCATTGATCTGCTGCTGGTAGGATCTCTGCCCCTGCTAGTGGAAAGGTTAAAGCTATGGTCTGAGTAATATTGCTCCATGATGACGCCTTGGTGGCCTCAGTAATGAGAAATGAAGACGGGAGAAATGAAAGTGGCTTCACCTTTGTGCTACTTTCTTCTTACATTTCTTTGCTTTTTTTTCCTTCTTTGCAAGCGAGAGGCTGACCGTAACCAGGAGCTGCTCACACGCATAAAGCAATATCAGGAAAGGGAGACAGAAGCTGAAAATAAACTGAAAGAACAAATAGAGATGAACAAATCCTATAAGAAGAGCATGGAGACAACGAGTAAGAAGCTTCAAGAGAAGGAGAGCAAATTAGCTGAAGCTAATGAAGTAAGAACAGAGTAATTTTTTAATCTGTTCATAGCTTCAGGTGACTTTGCAGTTCTTGTGAATTGAAAATGCCCTTTTTGATTTAAAAAACCCCACACAACCGAACAAAATGATTGGAATCACTGTGTTCATCATCTGGAAATAAATAAATGCTAGTGTGTCTTTGTGTCAAAGTTTAGAACCTAATCAAGTCCAGACCCAAGTGAGCAAGTCAGAAGATGTTGCTGTGTTAATTAATAATGAGATGAGATTTCTTAGACAGATTGATACGGAGAAGGAGGAAAAAACGTGCAAAAGTCAGGTTACATGACGTTGTGTAAAGAAAGGGGAAATGCTAGAGGAGGTAAGGTGGGAAGTTCAGGGAAGCAGGGAGAACTGCAGAGTAAATGAGGCCAAAGTTAAGTACAAAGTTTATCTTCCTGAAGTGTCTTAAGTGCCTGTGTGTTCCACTGTAGATTGAATGCTTGGATAATAATTTCAGGTCTTTTGGATGAATGTCTTCTCAACCCTCAGCCTTTTCAGATATTATGATAGTTAAGTTCACCTAGTTAATTTGAAACTTTTCTGTTTAAATTGGTTTCTTGCACCAGTTGTGGATCAGCAAGCACTAGGTCCTTAAACCTTCCTCCTGCCTAGGTGTCACTGGAAATGTTTCTATGTGATAAAGTGGGTAAACAGATTTAATGTGCCAGTTATCAGTGATTAAAAACAGGGAGGCAGTGGCAGCACATGAGATAAACTAAACCCACATGTGAATTGTGTTCTATTTCTGTGTTCTTTTTATTTCCACATCCATCAGTATCAAGATGAGAACCCTTTATGCATCTCTGTCTAGAAAACGTCTTACGTATGTAATGTTTTGAGGCTTTTCTCTCTTTGTTCAAAGGAGCAGAGTAATGGCTATTTGAAATAAACCTGTGCATTTTTCTTTAGAGTGAAGATATTTTGAACAAAATTTTAAAAACAACTTGGCCTCTACTTTTAAGGAAAGCATAATACATCTGGTATTTGGTTGAGGCAAACCCAGACTTTTTCAATTTTGAAACCCAGACAAAATGTATTTGGAATGGTTGTGGCATAATTTTTTTTACTTTAATATATATACTGGTGTTTTATCATCATCTGGCTTTGAAGCTTGATATTTTTCATGCCAGTTTGAGGTCACCCATTTTAAATAGGTAATGGAAATCACAATTTGGGTGACAGATGAAAGCGACTAAATGATTTTCTCTTGTCTTTGCTTTTGAGATGAATTTGCAGGTCTGAAGGTTTGCCAGTGGGTGGGATTGTTTCTAGATTCAACATTGGTACTTTTTAGTTGCATATGATTTCTGACTATCAACATCCGTAATGTCCAGCTTGGAGAGTCATAGCCTTGTGTAGTTATTCTTCCTTTCCATTAATTCAGACAATCGCTGTATTAAAAGGGAAGATAACAGAGCTGCAATGGAATATAATGAATCAAGAGATGCAGATGACAAGCCAAGATTCTCAGAAGCAGGAACTGATGGAACAACTGGATGTTCAACATAAGTAAGCAGGGGATGAATGACTGTAGGGGGAAAAAGTCAAACAAAACTTCAGTCTTCTGCAGCTGTCATCACTCAGAAAAACTTTCAACAGCGTTTGATTTCTGCTCTTCAAAGGGGTTCTTTGATCTGGATGTGCAGGTTATAACCGTTGTTTGAAACTAGCTCTGAGGTGCAATTTAATTGTACCTTGAGAAGAAAAAAAATACTTGAGCTTGAAATCTTGGCAATGTCTTGTGTTCGTGGTAGAGAGTTAACAGAAGGCGTGTGGGTGGTAAAGGCTAATCTGAACTTTATAGACTGAACAGAACAAAAATATCGAGCCTTAAATCATAGTTGAGGGGTAGTTGAAAGATAAGTGTGTTTTTCCTTGCTTACTAAGTTCAACTCTTCAGTTTCAAAGGTGCTGTTTATTTACTATGAGTGTGTATTTGTTTGTTTCAGAATTAAGGTGTCTTGATTTTTGGATACTTCTCAAGATAGATCTTTTTATTAAAATGGCTATTTTTGTCTATAATTTAGAGGGAGATGGTATGAGTGTGAAGCTATGTTGAGTGCCATATAGCTTGTTAGTGGTGTTTAAAAGTGTTTGTCGGAGATACTTCTGCATGTAGGTTGTTTATAGTACGTGATTCCTGGGTGCTAAATGCCTCTTGTGTCTACATCTGATAGAAAATGGCAAGAGGCGAGTCAGCAAATCCAGACATTGCAAGCAAACCAATCCCTACTGGCAGAATATGAACAGAAGATTAAGGTAAGAATCTTTGTGGCCTATATAAAGCTTCAGTTTTTAATTTATTCCATGGAAGAACAGAACAGTGTTTTTTTTTAAAAACTTACTATTGCAGAAATAAAAAGTTAGTTTGTCCTACAAGAATCTGATCTGGTGGTCAGCAGGAGCTAAAATTTGCTGAATTAATTTGGGTTGACCAGGGTATCTACAATTAGCTGGAACATGACAATTTTCACCTTTGTTGTATCAATTGGTTGGGGAAAAAAGCAATCCACCTATGCTTTCTGTATAGAAAAGTGATTTATGTCCTTATGCAGTACTCTGGAGAAATGTTCTGTTTGGTCTTGTGCCAGAGCACAAGATTGCTCTGCAAAATATTGCTTCTAGAGCAACATTTTTTTCAAATGGTGGAGGATGAACTTAGCAGCTACAGTTACTCTTCTGCTTCCCAGAAAATCCTTCTTCTGGAGTTGGGTTTTGCTCTTTTAGAAAGTGCAATTATTTGCAAAGGTTTCAAAACCGCACTGACTTAAATGTGAGTATAGAGGTGCTTTATGTCCTTTCAAATTAATGTGTGGGCTGGCAGGAGCGTATCTTTTTCACTTGTCTTATCTTCCTGGGAGAGGTAGATATGGAGAGTTGCTTTGGTTTGAGCAGGCGCTGATAGCAGCATTGCCTGTAGTTGCTGTGAAGTAAAGCTAGAGTGAAAGCCAGCCTCATTGCCAGCTCTGCGACTGCAAGAAGAGACTTAATTGAACAGAAAGGTTGGGAAACAGATTATCAGAGTGCAATCCAGCTCTAAATAAACTTTCTTCTTTTTTTGAGAAAAAACAGTAATGTTTACCGTAATGCTAAAATGCATGGTTGTGTTTCTTTTCATTTCTAATTCTTACAGGCCATCCAAGCATCCCCTCTACACTTCATGAACAGAGGGCTAGAAGACAGGAAAATCATAGATTTGGTTTAATCAGTAGAAGAAGGTCCTTTTAATGATTAGCAGAGTTCTTTTTTTGTTATGAACTTAGGGTAAACAGGTGTAGAGAAGAGGCGAGCCCAGGTGTTACAAATGGAATGAGTCATCCCTACTTTGAGCATTGGATTGGACCAGATGACCTACTGAGTTCCCTTCCAACTTCATTCATGTCACTGAGTTTAAAAAGTACAGTGGAGAGGTAGCTCTTGAGTTCCGAGTTAATCATTGCTATTCTCTTGTCGTCCCGTGTTTTCCAGGATCTGGAACAGAAGTTCTCCCAGCAGGAACATGATGCTCTAATTGTCAAGAACATGAAGGCAGAACTGGCCCGTTTCCCAAAAATGGAGCGGGAATTGCGCCAGCTCAGGGAGGAAAATGCCTACTTCAGGTGAATGAAGGGTTGTTCAGTTGTTGAGAGGCTTATCTTGTGTTCTTCTGTACCTGCTACCATTGCACTATACGCTCTTTCAAATCCCTCTTTTAGGCTTACTTTAGGGAAAACTTTAGAAGGAAGTTTAAATATTTCATATAAATACTGTGTATGAATTGAGCAGTGTTGTGATCGTTACTAGATGAGAGGATTTGACAACATCTGGGTAATCTTCCTGAACACAAGAGCCTCACAGGATGCATATTGATTGTTCTGGATGGTGACATATTTGCTAGAACAAAATTAAATGTTTAAAGACAGTGATGAACTCTATACAGCTTTGGGAAAGAAATTCCTATAGAGAGGACAGACAAGTGAGTGTTTCTTTAAAACCTGTTTTTGCTTAGTTATTGTTACCACTTTTTTAAAGGGCTGTTTTTCCAGCATAATGTTTGGAAAGTCTTTTGTTTAAATTTATAAAGCCCTCTGATACAGCCCTTTGTAGGGTAGACTTTCTGGGTTTCTGAAGTGGCATTGAATTTGAAAAATTAAATTTCTATGTACTATGAAATAACTTGCCTTAAAGATTTTTTTTTTTTAAAGAATAAACTTAATTTTCATTTTCTGGTGCATTTAAAAAAAAAAAAGCCTAGATTACATTGAGTGATCTTGCCAGCTTTTTCTTATTCTAAAATTAAGTAATTTCCCTTCACTTTGTTCTGATTATTGTTTTCATTATCATTTAAATTGTTTATCTTGCAATCTTTTCTCATGCTTGTTTTTTGTGCACAGAAACATGATACCAACAGATTAAAGGTCATTTTTTAAAAAAGTTTTATCTTACCCTTGCACACCTCTATTGAAGTAGAGAGAAGCAATCTCAATGCTTGCTTGGTCATCACAGAGTACTCAAAAAGCCTGAGCGTCTGCCGCTTGCTGTGTTCCAATCCTGCATTCAACCTGACTGAAGATCAGAGTTAGGAGTCTTTTGGTACCCTTCGTGCTGCTTTGCCAATCAGTAAAGCAGATACAGAACTTCAGATTGTTTGGACATAATTAGGATGGCTCTTAGAGTAGACAAAAATCAGTTCGGTAAAGCTGCGTTGTGGTTTTTTGGTGGTTTTTTTTTTTTTTTGATAGCAGTGGCTTTGCACTGAAGGTTACAGAAGTGAATCAGTTGAACATCATAATGTCTGTTAAATGTCATACAATTCCCTTGTAATTCCATGTGTATCTGGAAGTTTGTGAGAGTGAACTGAGTTGCATGGTTCTAATCGTTGTCTTTCTTTTCACCTTAGGGAAATGAAAGAAAACAATGGGTTGCTTAAAGAGGAGGTAGAAGGTCTCCAAAGAAAGCTGGAACGCTATGAGAAAGTCCAAGCACAGCTAGTGACCGTTGAATTGGAAAATGAGGTGAGGAGCTGAGAACACTTGGTGGATGAGCAAAATACGATTTTTTTTGTTGCCTGTCCTGTCTTTTAGGCTCTTCCTGTGTTGTGTTATTTAAGACATTATACCTGACTTAATTAATGGGTTTGAACCAGGCATTCCCAAACTCAAATGCCAGCGTGAGGAGACCTAAGGCAATGAAGGGAAAAAAGGCAAAATGTTCAGCTGGATGTCTTGTGTAAAGAGCAATCTCGGTGTAGTGTCTTTTTTGGCTTTGCTGTGTCTCTTACACCTTTTTGCTGTTGGAAGTGCTTTTTTATGGTGTTAGGCAACACCATTTCTGGGCAGAGCTTAACAGGCATGTGGTAAGAACCCGGATACACACTTGGATTACTGCTAATACTAGCAGGGCCAGAATATGGTCTTAGATGAATAAAATTGTCTTGCTTCCATCCCACTCTGTATCAAGCATACAAGTGGGTTGTCAGGACATTACTTGTGTAAACTTGTTGATCTGCAGAACTATGCTGGTATCTGATCAGGTTTGGATAATGTTATCTGGTATTGACTGAAAGTAAAAAGCTGTAAGAGAAACTGGAAGAGGAGAGATGGGCACTTCAGCTGCTACCGAACTGGTGTTGAGAATACAGCTTGTTTTCTTCTCCGCTGCCAGGAGTCTGGCCTGCCAAGGTCTAGTATCGTGATGGTAGCTCACAGGGGTAGGTAATCTATACTGAGGTGTAACATGGGTTCTGTGTATCATAGGGCTGTGGTGACTGGGAAAATGTTTGTGAGGGCTGGAGAATGACAAGCTAAAAGTACTAGATAAGAAGATAATGAAATTCACAGGAGGAAAAGGAAAGACACTGACTTTGACTGGAGGATTATGAGAAAACTCTTAGTCTCTAACCTTTCTTTTGATCTCTGCTTTAGAAACTTCTGGGAAAATTAAAGAGCTGGGAGAAACTGGACCAGAGCACTGGCTTGAATATCAGGTAGGTGTTCACAGTTTTGGAAGGAGGTAGAACTTTTAAGCCACTTTCCTCTTAATCATCTGATCTCTGAAGTGTGTTGGTCACACTTTCTTGCTATTTCTTCTTCATGTGGAAGCTCTTCCAGTACGCTTTATTATTTATGAGAAGAACCACAAGATACCGTGTTATAAAATATCTTGGGCAATTAACAAATGATTTTCACCAAGTCAGCTTGACCACTGTCTCTGAAGCCAAGGTTCAATTTTAAATTCTTTGAACTTCTTGCATATAGCTTCATTCATATTTAGTTAGAGGTTCTGCTAGCTTAGTAAGTGAACTCTTACGAATTTTAGGGCATGTCCAGAGGAGAGGATGTATGTTACTTGTGACAAAGTGTTGTAAGGATGGTTTCTTTGAAATCTGGGTGTCAAAATAAGCTGTCAGATCATGTTGTTGTGACTTTTCTTCCCTAAAGCATCTGAAGAATTATGTTAATTTAGTTAGTCTAACAAGAGAAATGGAATAAATGCAGTTTCTTATAAAAGTGGGATGCTGCCCTGCCCCGCCCTTGTAACACCAGCTAGTCTCTTTGTGTACTGTTACATAACAACTCTTCCTGACATCTGGAGCACTGAACCAGATTTTTTAAGGTCTCTGGTAGGTATGGAGTATAAAGAGAGACTGGTAAATGGTGCATCTTGTGATCATTTTTTTCCACTGCAGAAGGCTTTCTGTGCGGCTACAGTGCTTTTGTGTGTCATGTTTCAGCACCACTTTATTTTCTTTAAACATTTACCTTGTTATTACATTAGAAAGAGAGATGGTTCTTCATAAATAACTGTCTTGATGTGAGTATTATAATACAGATCACATTCCATATTGGATCATTGGATGACCTGTGCAGAACCTAATGTTACAGATTGTTTTTTTTATTCCATGCCTTGCACCTGCCCAACAACAGAGCTGTGTCTGCACACTGCTGGGGTTGTTTGGAAGTAGGAGTGTTTGGATATGTACATATGGTTTAGGCACATTACTGCTTCATGTGAAAGATACTTGTGTTCAACTTGGGAAAGCCCACATAATTTTCTCACTGTTTTCTGTTTAATGAAGATAATGAACCTCTTTCTAAAGTCATGCTAGTAGGTAGCATACTTGAGATTCTGTCCTGCATCTGCTGAGGATACATACATTTAGATGTACTTAAGAGTTGTGCTAAATCTCCTATGGCAAGGAATGGACAGTTTCTGTATGAATGCTTTTCACAAAACCTGTTCTATCAGACAGTGGAGTAAAAGCTTTTTACTTAACCTCAAGCTGTTAAAGGTTTAATGAGGTAATTTCACAATGGGAGAGAAATGGAACCAAGTGATTCTGCCTGTTGAAGCCTAATAACTCCTTCATTTAAAATCAGAATATTCACTGTAAAATGTTACGTTTTTGATTGGGCCATATTGTTTAGTGCTATTAATGGCGTCTTCTTATACAGAAAAGGGAATTGCTCTTGAGGAAAATCATCTTTTGCATGCAATTGTAGCAAGTGGAACTGGATGATTCCCCCCTTCTCTTTTTTTGGTTTTTTTTTTTTTTGTTGTTGAGTTTTGGGGTTTTTTTTGTTGCTTAGACTTCTTACAGCATGAATTATGTTAATTTTTGGTCAGGGTGATGAAGATGATGAGAGATAATTGTCCTGGTTAGCTTCCTGGAGTATGCTGTTGGTGAAAGTTTGAGAAGAGTTACTTGCCCATCTCACAGTAGAAGAAAGTAGGAACAAGTGGGACAATTGTCCCAAAGAGCCAGAGCAACGCGCTGTTTGCTAATAACTAGATAAGCAACAGAAAAGGGAACGGATTAGGATTTCTCATCTTCCCTTGTGTTCTTCATTGGTACGGAGAATGTAAGGGAAGCATGTGCAGCATGTAGTGGTTTAGGAGAGGATGGTTTTTCATTTCCTTCAGCACTTCCATAGGGCTTGTTCTGTCTGCTTTTGGTGGTTTCTGTTCACCAATTGCCTGGTCCCAGCAGGCTTTTTGTCAAATTGGCTTATAATCAGACCTTCGTGTGTCATTTTATGTAATAATACTTGGAAAGGAGGTACAGCTTTTAGAAGTGTAATAGTAATCCTACTGGGTTTAGTATTGGTCTCTTTTTGGTAACAATGAACGAGCTAAGTATTTATAATGCTTCACCTTTTGGGGGGAGGGCAAGTTCATTAACAGTTTACTCAAAGGCTAGTCTTGTGTTTGCTAGTTCTGGATTCCACTTGTAAGCTCCTGGGTTTTCCTCTTGCTCTCATAAACATAAATATGGAAACAAAACCAGCTCTAGCTCTAGAGCACATTGGTGTGTTTGCGTTGCTGTGGAGCAGTGTTCTTTCCAGAATTTGCCCTTGGAATTAATGCCTGCTTTATACAACTGTTACATAATATCCTTGTAAGCTGCAGAATATCAAAATAATAAAATAATACTCACCATAGTTATGTATGAATTATGAATCTGCACAGTCTTTTTTTGTGTTCAATTATATATCCTTTTGATATCTTGATCTTACTGCCTACTTTCTGGTTGGTTTTTTTTCTCGTGGGTGTAATTTTGTCTTGTAGGTCTGTTTTGTATGTCACTGTTACGCTGTTGGGGAATTTCAGACATTTACCACGTGTTGCTCTGACTTGATATTCCTGCTGTAGGAATAAAAAGGTACTAAATATCTGAAATTCTTGCTTTGTAAGTAGAAAGTCTTACTTATTTTGGAGTTTACCCTCGTTGAGAAGGGTATTAATGTATGGCTAGCATAGGAGTTTGCTATTAGGAAAGAGCTGTGTGGAGAAAACAAACTTCTTACACTCTTTTTCCAGGATGTGCTGATGTAGTTTGTATTTCTTCAAAGTCCAGTGTTTGTGTAATAGAGTTGTTGACCGTCTTCACTGAAAGAACCATGTTAATCATGACAGACTTGGTTGTTTTTCCAGCATTTGACTAATAGCTTAGACATATTTTCTAGGTAGCTTCTTAGCTGCCATTTAACAACATGTGTTTTAACAGAAAAATGTTTCTGGAAGGTTGTGTGTGAGAGGAGGTGGGTGCTGTATTTGGATGGCAGTGTGCAGAGCCGCCCAGGAGATGGCATCCTTTCTCCTGCTGCTGAAGAAAAACTGTTTTTGCTCCAATCTGGCAGGCTCAGCCTAATGTAAAAACTATCAGCTGGGCACCTTAAGAAGGGTCAGCTAGTCTAAGGAAAATTGTTCGTTGTTGCTATCAAATGTTTTTAAGTCACTTTGATGCTACATGCATACAATCACGTCTTCTTGTCTAGTACTTGGGGTAGTAACTTGGTATGAAAATGGTTCGTGCATGTTTCTCTAACGGTATACAGAGTAGAGTGCTTTTCCAACCAGCTCTGTAAACTTCATATTTACACCACATTCTTCATTTCTTCTTGTTTAATAGGAGTTCTTCAAAGCCTGGTTCTTTTCTCCCCACCCCAGGCCTTAGAACTGCATCCTGTAGAGCAGCACTGTTATTATTCTGACTTTTCCTTTGAAGCATGTAGCAGATAGCCAAATAAAAAAATGAGGGTTCATGTTCTGTGAGCTTTTATTCTAAATAAACCTTTTTTGCTGCTGCTTGTCTATGGCTGGTATTACCTTTGTCCACTAATGAATTTGTTAGGTGATTTTCCTATTCGTAAACAAATACACCCTGGAGTACTGAAGAATGCAAAATGAGGTGCTTCGGGTACATTTTAAAGATAAGGCAGTTAGTAAGTCAGATATGGAAGACACTGATAGTCATTGAATAGCAGCTGACAAGAGTTAATGCTAAATTTGTATTTCTCCATAAGTGGCAGAAGACTAGAAGCTTTGAAAGGTTGAAGTTTTGCTGAAAAACTATGCAAATATGTAAAGGCTGACAGGTAGACCACAAGGAACAGCTTCAGAGGAGTTTTAGTCCAAGTGCATTTTTTTTAGAAACTATAGTAATGCCTGAGGTAGTGTTTGTTTTGGTTTGGTGTTTGTTTTGGGATTTTTAATTGGAAGTAGTGACTGTATGAAGTTTTGTACATTTTTCACCTGCTGGACTCAAAGATCTTTTTATACACAGCAGAATTATTTTGTATCAGTGGTCAAGTATATTGATACTCACCTATTTAAGTAAGTCTTTCCTTTTGGGGGCACCATTTTCTGTTGCAAGTAGTACTGGCAGGTACTCCTCAGGTTTGGAGTTTGTGCATGGAAGATAAAGTCAAAGTTTTTGTTCATATTACTTTTCAGAACAATTTTCCTTTTTTTCATGCCCATCACAGGGAGGCAATGGAGAGATCAGCTGTCCTTTTCTGAAGGGCCATGGAATACAGTATGGAGGTTAAAGGTGGAGGCTGACGTATCAACAAGAAAAGTAGTGTGCTTGGACAATTCTGTGTTGCTCAGAAGCTCCAGTCATGGTCTCGGACATTCTTGAGTTGCATCTAATTGCAGTTATAAGGCAGGTCTCAGCCCCATGATGCCTATTGCATAAGGCTCACCTGGAGGGACTCTAAGGTTTAATGAAGCATGGATTTGGAGAGTACCTATAGTTGTCCTTCAGTTTGCAAGGGTAAATTTAGTTGGCTTCAGTGATGATATCGCATTAAGCTGCTATAGCTGTTTTGCATGCTTGCTGTCCAGGCCTGTAAGGAGAAGTGCACATTTGACAGGAATTCAGGCCAATGCTTAAGGACCATTTTCACTTAGTGGAGCCTGCCAGCTGCAGACAGCAGACACTGATCTGCTGACCTGTCGCCTAGAGCCAAAGAAGTGAACCTGTTAATGCTGACCTGGTTTTCTTTCTGAAACATCTGTGGGCTGGCTGGCTGACAAATCTTAGGGACTAGCTTCCTGCAATGTCTGAGACCAATTAAGAAGAGGAGATAGTGTGAATGTGTATGCATTTCCTCTCTAAGAAAGGGTTTAATTAAGTGGCAAGCATCTCTATTTAGTACAGTGGTTAGCACAGTTGTAATTTGTAATTACACAGGTGCTACGCTCAGTACTGGAAGTCCTTCTATGCAGATTCTGCTTTTGGAGTTGGGGGGAAGGGAGGAGAGAGGGAGGGAAAAGGGAATCAGATTTCTTGATTCTGCATTTAGTGGTGGATTAGTGCTCTTTTTTTTTCAGTGAATAGAAAAGAAGGGAGAATATTGGAGTTCTCTACTTCCCTTTTTGAATCTTGATTAACTATGCTTAGCTACTCTGCATTCTCTTCTATCCAAGGCATTGAATATCTTTGTAGTAGTGAATGAAGCTCATAATCTTCTCTTTTTTCACAAGGTAGTAATTTACCTTTCTGTGAATGTCCATTATGAATAAGTGGTTACTGGTTTTAAAAAAATAAAAATCTGTTGACAGATACACAAAGCAGTGCATGTTGAAATAATTTGAATTGCTCATATGCATTTCTGGATACTTAATTAACTGCAACTAATCAAGGCAAGATGGGGGGTTACTGTTACTAGTTCCAGTAATGCCATAATTCTGGCACGATTGCTCCATAGTTGAGCAAATATTTTTGTTGGAGTAGCCTGTTGTAGTCCTCTGGTCTTTTATCGCCAAGCAAGAAATCCATCTAATTAAAAGCCTTTGATGCTGGCTGTTGTCTGTAACTGTACCACTGACCTGACCTTTTCTAATTTCTATGCTTGGGGTGCTGATTTCTGTGTTTGGGGGGGGATGAGTTGGGTTTGTCTGGGTTGGCTAATGGTGGCTCCTTACTTTAGAGCTAAGTCTCTAATTGGAGAAGAAAATTAGAATTGGCATAGTATGAGGGTATAAAAACTTGATTTTGTACATCTAAGTTTTATGTAAATAATTGTAATTTATGATCTGTGAACATAGTGAAAATTGCATGACTGCTGTTTACGAGATTCCCAGTGTAAAACAAGCTGTCTCATCACAGTGGGAATTCCCAGGGCACCAAAAAAAGACATAAGCAGTACATAAGAGGAAACATTAATTAAACAAACCCGCCAACAAACAACAAAAACTGAACAAAAAAAAAAAGCTATGCTTATTAGAAAAACTTTTATAGTTATGAGATCTCAGCTTACCTCATAGGAAGATTATCTGCTTTTGTCCTGCATGGACACAGTACTACATTTTACAGTTACTTTTTAGAGCTTCATTGTGTCATCAAAAAATTTGCCTTCTGTTGGAGTTTTGATAAATATTAAAGAAATCACTCTGTGAAGAGGGCCGATATATGTGGGTCATTAATATTCCACAAAATCCCTCAAAATAGGGCTTTCTGCTGGCTTCTGCTCAGGTATTTTAAAGTCATGTGAATTTCTCTTGCATAGTTCTGCCAGGACCAGCTAGTCTCAACTTGGAGCAGTTCTGCTATTCCTATCGCATGGGGCTTCTGACTCAACTGTCTGTGAAAATGTTCTGTTCCTACCTGGTACTTTATGGTTCTGTGAGCACTGCAGCTGAAAGAGGTGGTCCTGCATAGCAAAAGGTAATCTAGACTGGAAAACAGCTTTCAGCCAGGTGGATTCCCTCATCAGGTTTACTGTGTGGGTGCGTAAATACTTGTGCTGTTCCAAAGCAAGGCCTCGGAAGTGGCAATGAGCAGCCAGGGTTGGAAGGGATGATGAGGATAATCATTGTGTTTATTTCAAAATAAAGGTTATGCGCTCAGTGTTTTTAGAACTTAGTATGTGTAAAGGATGGAAGCACTGCTTTAGAAGCATTTAAAATAATTTTGAGGGAGAAGTGCCTGAACAGTTCCAAAGGGGATCTTTGTCTTTACAGGGTGAGGCAGAAGTTTCAAGAGAAAACTAACTGTGGTTGTCTTACAATATTTGTATGTACTGAAGTCAAGATTCTTTACGTAGAGAAGTCTTGGAGGAAGTTGTCACCTATTGAATGTGACATGCAGCATATGCTGGAGTATTGCTCTGAGCTCTTTCGCTCTTCATTATCCTGTTATGTTAAACTGTACATTATTCTTCATTTTCCACAGTGCCTTAGGTTTTAGCTTTCCTTGACAGAGTGCTCTTCATGCATGATGGGGAGAAAATGTTTGTTCATCATCTCAAAATCTGAAGCTCCAGTTTTCAGAGTAGTCAGAATGCAGTGTTGGGAGACTTCAGGCCATGTTTGGGTGTTGGAAGGGAGTAATGTATTTAAATGTGGTGTTGGGAAGCCTGATGTCAAATTTGTGCTTTAGCCAGAGTTTAGTTTTCTCCCATTCTCATGGTGTTGATCTACTTAATTTTATATGGCAACCATCTGTGTCTCTTTTCATAGATTTCTTAAAATGTTGTAGGTCTCTTCCTGCCAGTACTTCACTGAAATGCTGGGCAAAGCTTCCTGCCATATTTTCTTATCCAATATTAATTTTCTCCTAAAATGCTGTACTTATCTCTGATGTTCAAAAATATGAGTGTTCTTTCTCCTTTGCCATTAATGCTTTTATTTCCGTTTGAATATATCAGAGTAATAAGTCTTGAGGCTAAAGGAAAGACAGGAAGAGTGTAAAACATAATGGATGAGCACCTGACATCTAGGCAGGCTGAGGCTGTAACATATAATCAGAGAATCAGGCTAAGAAGTAAGCAAGCTCACATCAAAAATATGTTTGTCCTTGCTTTGCATTTCAAAGCTCTGGGAACAGTTAAAGAAACTGTCTTTGCAGGATCACAGATCCAGCATTTTGGAGACAGCAAAAACTATTGAACAATAGCTTAGCATACTATCAGGTCTTCTTTGTTGAAGAATAATTTGAGGAACTTTGGTAGTTTGCCTACAGGAACTGTATGGAGAATAATGACATCAAAGAAAAGATGGACAATTCCTACTAGAGGAATAAGAACTTCATTTTGGAGGTGAAGATGCCAATGGATCCTTTTTTTACGGGAAAATATCCCATTCTTTTTCCATTGACTCTTTTGTCAGAATATAGAGCATTATCCTACCTTGAATATAGAGTGCATTTCCCAAACCAATAAACTCACGGCTCTCTCTCTGCTAGGAACAGGAGTGGTTTTAGAAATGTGTGCTGTTGTTGTCTTCTGCGTAGCAGGTGATTCATTTGCCACGGGGGACTCACCAGTCAGCTACTTCATTTTGCGTTGCTGCCGTATTTCTTGCAAGTAGTGTTTGAGATGCTGTTGAAAAACCGTTGGATAAAAGTAGTTTGCTTTCTTCCAGCATGTAGTGACCCATGTTATGTGTAAATGGCTTGAACTTAGCTGCTCACTGTGCTGTGAAGGAGAAGCTTTCAAAAATACAGACAGTTGTATAAAGAGCCACTTCCCTTACATTAAGCAGTCCTGTTTGCCTTAAAGTGAAATTATCATTTAAATAGCAGAGACTAATCAGCAAGGGGATGGTTTGCTACTGTCAGAGAGCTCAAATGCTTGTGCTTGATTTTTATTCAACCTCTCATTTGGTCATTTCCACAAACTAAATAACTGCTCTAAGCTCTAGCTCATTTTAAATTTTACCTTTCCATTTCCATTTTGGCATCTTTCAGTATTTTAGTTCTAAATTTTCTGCTGGGGCTGTTGGCATGCTATGCCTTCCCTCTCCCTTAGATGTGCACTCATCCCCAAAGTTTCATTTTTGCGGGGAAACTTTTAAACAGAAATATAAAAATGGATCCTGTACATGCTTATTGGGAGTGATTTTTGTTTTAGCATAGCAGTGCCTTTTTCGAAAGCCTTCTCAAAATGCACAAGCCTTTTCTAAATAGAAGCAAACCAAAATGGTTCAGCAAGTATTTAAACTCTTGTATTGTGCTACTGCCTTGTATTAGTGGGCATGGCCTTTATCTACAGGGCAAGGAATTGACCTTCCTTATTGGATCAAGGAGTACCAAGATAGATTGTGCCAGACTAATGTAACAGCTTTCTTTGTCTAGAGAATTGATTATCTTGTCAAATAAAACACAATAGATCTTATTTATTTGAATTTCACTGAAACACTTGTTCAAGAGAGCCACTTGGGAAAGTATAAAACATGTGGGAGAAGATGGAAATTAATAGAAGAATCATAGGGTGTATAAGGAATTGTCTAAGCAGGGATAGATTTAGTGTTGTTGAAAGGAAAATGCGAGGATAAGTAGAATTTCTCAAAGATTAGCCTTAGTTTCTGCTTTGTTTAGTATTTCTATTAGTGGTTTTCTTGCAAAAATTTGGTGTGTGCTGATAAAACTTGGCTAATGATGCTAAGTTCAGAGGATTCATAAATGTACAAAAGCTGGGTATGCAGAACAGAGTGACCCTAAGGATTAGAGTGAAGAAGTGGGACAAAATTCAGTGAAACAAAGCTCAGTGGAATTGAGAGCTGAATAAAACCTTTTTTTGTAAAATGTACCACATGCAGTGGGAAGGACTGGAGGAAGGGCTGTGTACTCATGTACAATGAGATGGCTGGTAATTCTCACACATAGGATGCACCAGGAGAAAAACTTCCATGCAAGTGGAGGTGTTCAAATGTCTCTGTAGATGGCCTGTGAGACACTTCTCAGACTTCTGGTCACCCACTGTGGAGGAAGATAGTGGGAACTCAATGCAGAAAAAGGTCTGAGAGCCCCCTGAACCAGTGGTGAATGGAAGGACTGGCCTGCTCTAGGAAAGGCTGGCAGGAGATGTAATTACTGCCAAGAAATACATGGATGGAGGGCGGGAGAAGGAAGTGAGATCAATACTAGTGAGAAAAAGAACCATCTATACTAAAGACTTACATTGGCATTTAAATAAAATCTCTGTAACCCTGCCATGAATACAGCGAGAAGGAGGGTCTAACTTTTACTAAGATTCCGAATGCAGCTTCCAGTGGAGTCGAAAGTACACAAATTGCTGCTTTGATGACTCAGAGTTCATAATAGCAAAGGACTAGACAGGACCTAATCTAAAAGGTCATGTTCAGTCCCACTTCTATGTGAGTGCAGATGTACCAATCTGTAAGCAAGGGAATGGGCTCAAGAGCAGGAAGAATGGAGCTATGTATCTTAGTTTGGAATTGCAGGTATTGTTTAATACCAGGGACCTGAAGTGTGAGAACAGCTGACCTTTGTTCATATTGAGAATTAAGCAGCTTGCTGAAAAATGTGCTGAACTATTAAGGATACTTTATCTGCCTGTGTAGATAAGACCAAAATATGATTTGTATCGTGTGAGAAGCTTTTCTGAGCCTGTTTGGTGCAGGTTATCTTGATGGTGTTTTGAAAGTGATTCACTCGTGGTTAGTGTTACACATTGTCAGTGCCTAGAGCAAGGATTCATACTTGTGATGTAGCTAGGAAGGTGCTACTTCAATTGTTTGTCTTTGGTTTCTCATGAGTGCAGGGGGGAGTTCTGTACTGGATCAGCCATAAAAGGTCTGATTTTCAGTTGTAATTGTGCTTAATAGGGTAGCTAGTGTAGCAACATCAAGATGGAGTGGGAGAAGACTGGAAATGTATGAAAATTAAACTGTTTCAGTTTTTTAACGTCTTTAAAATGCTTCTAGTTCTGACAAGCTAGCCTAAATGCCTTGTGATATTATTGTGTAAGCCTTGTCCTTAAGCTTCAATCTTTCCTCCCTTGGGACTGCTTTGCAGTGAGTATTTTTGACCAAAGCACATCTTTACCTGGGCTATATTCCCTTTCCTCACAAGCTGCATTATTAAAGGGGATATGTTTGTAAATATACCTTTGTGCATGCATTGTTTGGAGAGAAAAATATTAATGTGGCTTGTAGCAGCAAAAGTACTGCACAACATTTGTAAACATTTCTTAAAGGGCATAGTGAACTTGAAATGTTAGTGAGTTAAAAGATTAATGTGATAAGTGCCTCAAGGTTCTCTTGAACTAGCTGTGATTACGTAAGTGTTGTTTGTTATTTTAAAACAGTTTATAGCACAGAAATTGCCATGTTGAATTGGATTATTTACTAATCCATCTCTGGTCCAGTGTCAGAGACAATGGTATCCTAGGCTAGCTAGGAAAATCCAGAGTAATGTGCAAAACATGAAGCAGATTTTCAAATGAATGTTTGTTAATTCTTACCAGGATGGATTTTACTTAAGCACAAAGATTTTTATTTGGTGTCCCCCTCACCTTTTTGAAAGTAAACCCCCTTGCTGATGTGAGACATTATGTATTACCTGCATAGAATGAGTAGAAAAATGTTTTGCTTTGATACTCTTTCAGTTACAATCTTTCTTATTTGAAACAATATGCAAAAAAATTGTGAAGTATTAGAAATAAGCTTCTTAAGTTGCTACTGTTTATATAAGCAATGTCTTCTCCCCTTGCAGTTCTGTTTGAGATGAAATTAGAAGTATTTTTTGCCTTAACCTTGCAATCAGATTTTACTATGTGGCTGCTCCTTCTTGTATGTGCTGTACTGTTAAGTATGTTATGCAGGTTGATTTGGTGTATGTCTGTTCTCCCTGAGCTGATGAGGAAGAACTATAAGCTAGAAAGACCAGCTTGAAATGAGCTGCCTGAATGAGAGCAGACACTGCACCAGGCTGTCACAAGGATTGGGTCTGTGATAACTGGAAAGATTCCCATTTTGAAAGCAAAGATGGGAGGTGTTGGGGGCTGAGTGAAAACCTGGAACCAGTTAGTGTCTGGAGGTTATTTTCAAAGTGCTGACCTGGACAGCTGAAGAAAGAGCTTGAGGCTCCTGTTTTCAAACTAAGCTTTCTGTGGGGTTAGAATAGCTTGTAGAAAATGGAGCCAGGCCTTTTCAGCAGAAAGATAAAACACACCCAGCTACTCTGTGTAGCCAAGGCAGTTAAGAGGTGGGGGTGTATGGAACCTTCTTTCCCTCCCTGCTGCTGATATAAAATGTAGGGAGTGTATTGATAAAGTTTATTTTTTCAAATTTTGGGGTTTTTTTTTGATTTTTTTTTTTCCTAGTGGCTGCTGATGCAGTAAAATGTGTTCTGTGCATACTTGGGTAGCCACGTGGCAGTGAAATATTTCTTCTAATGAAGTCATGTCTGTTGCAGAATGGCATTTTTGTAAGAGGATGATACGTTTTGGAACAGCATGTTAGAAACCTCTGCACATTGAAGCAGCTCTCAACTTTTACTGCCTCTTGCTATAAAAGGAAATAGATCTGGCAGAGTCTAATGTTCCAATGTAGGTACATTTTGGCTTTTCTAGAAATGTATTTACTTGAGATCTTGAGCATTTCTTCTTTCCTTTTCTAGTACCACTTTAACTCGATCCTTACTGACTCTCTTTTTCTATATTATCCTCAACTCTCTTATCAACAAAGTTAACAATTGCTGTGCCTCTTTGTGGGGAGTAATGGGCAACTATTGCAAGAATCATTTTCAAGTACAAGTTGTTCTTGATGGAATTGCTTTTGAATTCTCATTACTTGTTTAAACTCTCTTCCAGAGCTACTCTGATATGAACAGCATAGTGAAAGGAAGATCGGTCTTTTGGGTAGGAAGAAATATGAAATTCAGGAATTTCCTGAGTTATACCCTGCTGACGAAGTTGATTTCTTTTCTGTTTTAATGAAACAATCATTCTCTGCCTGTGGTACACATGAAGCTGTTCAGTGAGGGCTCGAAATCCTACTAAGTTTTCTAAGGAAGTAAAAAATGCAGTATCTGGCTTTGACTGAGAATGTGTCCCATATCAGTATCCTCAATTAGAGAAGTCAGCTGTTCATGAGTTAGTTAGCTTGGACAGTTTTCAGCGATACTTCACAGCTCTGCTGTTGGCTCAGTTCAGAAGATGATGCTTTAACCTAGTTATGAGGTTTTTTTACTTGGTTTTGCTAGTACGTTTGCAAATAACATTCCTGACTATATGCTCTTTGTATTCCCAGAGTTAAAGCTTCGTGGCTTCAGGTGGCTTTCTGCAAATTTAGCAGCCAGGGCTGATGGCGTCAAGCCTATTTTGTGACAAGCCTTTCATTTAGGCCTGATGGTTTCCAGTGTGACTTTGGCAAGGCATCATCTGCCTTCTGGATAGCTGGCCCACTTGTCAAGTTGACAGAACACCTATTGGCTTGCCTGTCTGCAAGTAGCTGGCAAGCGGAAATGCAGTTGGCACTTTGTAATAACTGATATATTTGGAAGGCTGGTACAAAGCAAGAATGAAAAAATGCGCTGAATTTGGGTTGTGTTGGTTGTGGTTTTTTTTTTTTTTCTAGTTGGGTAGATGTAGCTCTTGGAAAAATGTGTGTGCATCTGTCTACATGGCTTTATGATACCGGCTTATGATAGCCGGTAAAGATAAACGTGATTTCTCAATGTCAGTCTTTTGACTGTAGTTAGATTTATAAAATAGCTTTTTTTCTAAAATATTTGTCTCTTTCTTGTATCCTGTACTGATCTTTTCAACACTGGTGTGTCTAGATCAGTAGAGTTTCATAGAATCATGCAATACCAGGTTGGAAGGGACCTCAAGGATCATCTGGTCCAACCTTTCATGGCAAAAGCATTGTCTAGACAAGATGGCCCAGCACCCTGTCCAGACAGATTTTAAGTGTCCAATGTTAGGGAAAAGTTTGAGAGGATACAAAGCAAACCTGCAACTTCGCCTTAGAGTCAGCTGTTCTGTTTTATGTTCTCATGATCTGTGTTGCTTAAGTATTTGCCAGAAGTGACTTTCATGGGCAGTCTCTAGTACTGTATGATGTTGGTAGTTTAAGTGTCAGACAAATCTGTTAATACACAGTGTTAAAAGATCCACACGTGTTTTTCTAAGATTGTAGGGGCTACAAAATAAATAATTGGCCTTCAGAACTGAAACATCAGAAGAACAGTTACCAAAGTTTTGGCATCTGTATCAGTCCATGGCTTTTTTCAGGGAGAAAGGAATGCTTTTGGTATTAAGTAGGGATTCAGATCAGTGGTGTAGGGACTAGATCCACTACATGGAATTTGATGGAATTGTATCTAACAAGAATCTTGCTGACAACCTCAAATTACACTTGGGTTTTCATAGTTTTAAGGAGCTGTCTCTCACAGGATTGTTTCTTACTCTTTTCTGCGCTTGATAATTTGGAATAGTTAGGTCCATATGTGCTGTCCCCTCCATGTTCCATCCTTGCTGTGCTAGGGGAGTTTAAGGGACTTAGTTGAAACGAGAAGGAAATAACTACAACTACCTTCTCCACAAACTGCTGTGTTTGTTAGAGGTGGCTTGAGGGCTCAGGTTGTCTTGCTGTTGTGGAAGAGCTGCAATTCCCTTCTGTCTGAACAATAAGCTTTGTATCTGTTTGTACAGTAATGAACTGCTTTTGTTTCCTTCAGAAACGTCTCTGCTGTCTGGAGCGTTTCCATTTACAGGCAACCCTTGCCAAATTAATTTTATTTAATTATCTCCCAGGGCTAAGCTTGAATACATTTTGTGTTAAATTCACCGTTTCTCCCTCTTCTGAACGAAATGGACTTAATATCCTTGTTAAAATCTGATTAAAACTAAAATTGAGTTTTTTGAAGTCTGATTATCCCATGAAATGGAATTTTTAAACCTAATTATGAATGGATTTGCATACATTTTTAGCACCATTGAAAAGAAAGTTGAAATAAATTTATTAATGAAATCTTCTTTACTGTCTCCTTGGGCCATGATGATTGCTGGAGAGTGAGGGAGGAAGAGGGAAGGTGAGAATAAAAACCATCCTTCTTTTGAAATATACACCCCCCACCCACCCCCGATTAATTCCAGAGCTGGTTTGACCCTGTCTCATTTTTATTCCTCTCTGCCACACAGCCCAATTTAGGTAATTGATGGCCTTTCAGAGGGTAACTACACAGTTGAGCTGGTTTCATGTATTTAAAGCCTTTGTGCTTTCTGAAGGGAGGATGGGGGGGGCAACATTTGTTTCAACTATTATGTTCTTCCCCTTCTTTTCTGAGGGTAGCCCTGCTACAAAATCAATAGGCAGCTCTCGTTTCTCCTTTCTGAGAAGCTGTGTGTTTGAGCATTTATTTTAAGACTGATAAAAAATGGATAGTTTTACAGACCTTGGTGGATGTGCACATGGGATTTGTGATTGTTTATGTAGTTCCCTAGGTTTGAAGCAAAAAGTTTCCTTGTAGGATATATTTGAACCTCTCGCTGCAGTAATTGTGCCTATTCCCTCAAGATTTTGAAAGTGGTCCTCTATGGAAAAAAAGAGTGCCAGTGGAGGATGTATCTGCTTGTCTGACTTCAGCTTTTTTGAAGCAGGTGAAGAGGGCAGCAAGATGTCTGTGCAGACACGTATTGGTTTCATGTGGAGGCTTGTACTCTTGAACCTTTCTGTATGTTTCTTGCACTGATTGAAAAGTTCATCTCCTTATGTCAAAGGTAGAACTTACAGATGTGGTGGCTTTTTTTTTGTCAGTCATCCTTTTACCCAGGGTTATAAAAAGCTCTTTGAGCACATAAATGTTAGTTACAAAATGTTAAGAATGTTTTCTCTGTGTCATATGCTACGTGCAGGGTTTTTTTTTTTTTTTCTTGTAAAAAAATTATAATAAATGTGGTAGGAAAAAGGTGTTTTGGCAATGCAGAAATCCTGGATTTGATACATGACTCTGCAAAGTATAAATGCTCAGCATGTGGCCAAGTGTTCTGTAAGCATTTACATTTGCAGAGTTACTTTTGAGCAGAGGGACTTGTTTTCCATGTGCCTTTGTTGTTGTTTTAATCCTTTCTTTGCAAAGGTTGTGTGTGAAATGTAGTGGAGGTATCAAGTTCTACAAGAAGTGCATAATTCTGGCATGGTTTCTTTGAGGGGCTTCTGAAGTGGGGAGTTTTATGAGGGAAGCTGTGGTTCAGCAGAAGAAGAAGAGTTGAGCTGAGATTGGAGAATGCTTTTACCTGGCAAATGCTCAAGTTACAAACCAGAATGGTTGAATTAAATTAAACATTTTCTTGGTAATATAACAGGAGAACTTGAGAATTCAAACAAGCTTAGGAGGAAAAGCTGAGGTATCTCTGCACCAGTGACTTCAAATTGTTCTGTGGTTTAATGGCTCCAGCTTTCATTTGTGCTCGCTCACTGAAACTGTTGTCCAAAGACAGTTTAGCATCTGAGCTATATAATACTTATTGTATAAATAGGACTCCCATTTACAGCTAGGTTATAAATGCTTTGCTGTATCTTCCCACTCAAGTAGAATCTGAATTAGGAATGTCTGATGCATCTTTTCCTCAAGTGTGGAGCTGTTGCACAAAACTGCCGTCACACCAGCCAGCACTGAGCAGAACCAAAGCTACAGATCCTGGAGGAGCTAGGAGATCTCCAAGGGGGTAGACACTGTGGAGACTTCTAGAAGGATGGTTTTTTACTCTTCTGTTGTTGTCTGGTTGGTTCTGTACTGTCTGTCTGTTCACCAAAGAAAAAATAACGTAGTGGATAGTCCTTTATGCTATATTGTACAGCATGATGAAATAAGATCTTGACAGTAAGCGTGCATGCAAGGAAGGATGTGGCTTGAAATAGGGATGTTTGTATCTTTCAATGGAGACAATAGGAGCTCTTTCTCTTCTGTGAATACATTTCAAATTCTAGAAACTTTATCATCTAATTTTATTAATGCTTCCCCTAGTAGCTTCAGGCATTGAAAGTGACTAAAACTTGATGATAGCAGTAAGCCAAGATGGTGTCAAAGTGCTTGTGACACCAATCCAGACCTTATCTTAATTTCAGTCACAGGAGCCTGTGGCAAAGACACAGGGAAGTCATAATTACTTTTGGCTGCTGTGAACCCTGTGCTTGATGCAGGCGCTGAACTGTTGTACTGGTGTTTGAGAGGGAGCTGGCAAAAAGAGAACAGTAATTGCTGAAATGCCACTGTTTACACCTTTAATGCGATTACACTATAGCAGTTCCACTTTCCATGAACGAGTCTTAAAAGTCTGCTTCAATTTCCTTCTGACATGAATTATTCATTATTTATGGATGGTGGTGATTGGGGTTTGGCTTTCACAAGCAGGTTTATTATATCCACTTAGCTCTGACTGCTTTGGCATGCTCTACGACTCAGTTATTTTCCCAGCATTTGTTCTTAATGTTCATCATTCTTCTTGATGTTAAAACTTTTGGAGTATGTAATCCAAGTCTAGCTTTGGGAATGAGAGACTGAAGGGGTGAGGTGAGGGTTTTTTTGTGGGAAGCGTAGGAAGAGCTTTTTATTTAAATTTGTGCTTATTGCCAAGGCTAAGGGCAACTGTTTTATTGTCACAGTGTGTCAAAGGACTTGGATATGAGGTGCTTTATATGTGTGGCATGGGAGATTTGTATGTTAAGGAAAGAAAGCAGAATTTTATAATTAGGTAGGATTGATGTGCTCTGTTCTTGAGGGAGAGTGGTTCTGAAGGTTGACGAGATTGGGATTTTGTACTGCCTTTCTGTAATAAGGGGGTGCCAGCACCACTGTAGCAACAATGACACTTTTTGGGTTCTGTTCTAACGACTTGTGCAGTCTTATTTGTACTGGGACTGCAATGTTTAGGTCTTGGTATGTCTCATATTTCTTAGCCGATGCCTAAGGCTGATGTGTTAATGGGCTTTCATAAAACTTTTGGTCTGAAATGTTATTTGTCCTTTGCATTGAATATTAAAATTTTAGAAACTTAAAAAAAAAGAAAGAGAATTACTGCATTTATTTAAAGTTCTGAAAGCTTTTTTTAGCTAAACAGTTCAAAGAGCGCATCTCACTAATCAGAAGAATATTTTTGCGTCCCCGGGGTGGTCACAGTGTTTTAATTGGAACTCGGGCTTCTTTGAAGTCCTTTTTAATCCTCCCTGAGCTTGGGGGAGAGGGTTTGAAGGCAGCACTGTAAATCTGAAATTTCTTCATTTTATTTACATGTGTCTGGGGATGTGTGTAATTCATTCTCCTGAAGTTAAGCTCACTTGCCAGCTTGTGGACAGCTGAGTGAGAACTGTGATTCATTAAGTGGGGAGGCCTGAGACAGATGGTGGGGGTTATAGACAGTGAGCTCCCGTGCTTACGGATTTGTTCAAAACAGTAACTGAGCAACAGGCTCTGAATGGTAAATGAACTCAGTGGGGAACGATGTGATAGCTAAATGTGAGGCTACACTAAGCAAAAAGCTAGGGTTTAAACTCATGTTTTAGGATTAACTTATTAGTATAGTGCTCAAAAATAGTGTTGCATATTGATTTTTTGAATGTCTTACAAGTTAAGAAACAAAACATTTAGGGTACAGCTCTTATGCTTGATGCCTTTAATCATCCGTTAAGTCATTAATGGGTTAAATTTTCTTACAGAGGAGTTGAATCACAGAGTGTTTTGGATGTCCCTAGTCAGATTGCTTATACTCTTTGTGCCTCAGATTCTAAAATTACGGCCTTGCTTTGATCTGGTTTCTAGAGAAAGCTAGTCCCACCCCAAGAGTATTACCACTTGATGTATCCACCATGAATGGAGCCTCAGTGGTAGCTTATGCCTTTTGTGCCATCTTCATCAAATAACTTGTAGGAATATGTGGCTACTGACAATGCAAAGATTTTCTACTGTATTTGTTCCATATTGATTTTTATGATAAATATAATAATTTATTAGCCATGTGTTTTCTGTACTTCAGTAAGGTTTTTAACCTCCCACATTTGCTGAAACCAGGATGTTTTACTTTCTACTCCTGTCAGAGATGAGGCATCTGCTGCAAAAAGCTTTGAAATGATCTTTGCTTGAGTCTGGATAGTTTTTAATTAATCAAAGCAACAGGCTTAAACCTCAATTTTCTGTCTGGAAGAATAACTTGGTATTCCAGCTGAGCATATGTGCAGTATGCTTTTCATTCTTTCCAAAATTGTCATCATAAATTTACCTGTGAACTATGTTATTGGAGAATATTAAAAAAAACAGGTAAAATAACTTTTACTGTAGCTAAAAGTGGCTGTTCTGTCCATGAGATTGAAGAGGTATATGATTGTAATCAGAAGTAAATAAGAATAACATATGGGATGTCAAATCACTTTATATAAAAGTAGCTGAAAATATGGTCTATACTCTCACAAGGACTTGTAGACAGTCATTAATAGTATTGTCTCTTGCTCAAGATTAGGGATTTTGTGTTACTGCTGGCTAATATTTTCAGCTGATAAGAGTCTGGGAAAACAATGTGATCAACATCTTTATATTGAACAATACCAGTATTTAAGTGAATTAATATTCTGAAAGGATTATCTCAGATAGGTGTCAAAAGAACAAGACTATCAGTTTAGTGAAGTCTATAAAATAATCAAACATACATATATTGTCAGTACCTAGCTTGGTTACGGTATTAACTCCTTTTCTTATCAGTCAGAAGCTCTGGTTTTCTGTAAAAATGTTGTCTCTCTGTTAGTAATTTGCATGCAGGTAGAAGTTATGTCAGAAGGGTATGTTGGATAATGTAAATTGTGGGTGGTTTTGGGTGGTTCCCCCTCTGCCCCCTTCCTTGAAAAGAAGCTTATGTTGTTTGATTTCTAGGCTGGTCTGAGTGTCTTCGAATGTCTTGGAAGTGACCTAGCAGAATGGAACTGCAAAGGTTCAGTAAAATTATGTCAGGATTACTAACCCAGTCAGCATAAGCGTTCTTGCTAAGGAGTTAAGTTTTTTACTTGAGATCCTTCCATTGTAACCAGCCATCCCTGCTGGCCCTCAGCTTAGTGAGGAGCAAGTTTCTGGACTAGCTTTCGTTCATGGACATGAAATGTCGAGAAAGAAGCTTCTGCCTGGTATTCTGGAAGTTTCATTTATTACCTTTGTTTTGGCTGTCGGGGCACTTTCCCAGCTTTGTGTAATCCCAGCAACTGTCCTGGAATAATTTTCATGGTTTCTAATGATTCTCTGTTGGATGATATCTCTTTGAAAGATACAACATCTGTCTATTCAGAGTGTTTCCAACAAGCATATCTATGTATTTCAGTCTGTGATTTTCAGATACTAATTTTTTGCATATGATTACTTACAGTTATTCAAATGCCTTGAAAATCTTGGGATACCCGTGTGGTTAGAATAAATAATTGGTATTCTGCTGTAATTTTGTTATTTAGTTTGATTTACCCACCACTCCCCAGCCCCCTTGTTAAGCCTTTATTTTTGCCTAATTTTTGCCAGCAAGTAGTTCATACTGTCCTCTGTACCCAGCTCTGGATTGTCACAGTGATTGTTCCAACCCCTCTGACAAATGGAAACTATAGGAAAAACCACCCTAGTTAAGATTCCCTGAAATAAGTTACTTTATTCATTTTGTGACATTATTTTTCCCTTTAGCTGTGGGGTTTTTTTCCTCAAATTAAGTTCATGGTGGGGTAAAAGACTTAAAATAGCTTTTGCTGCTACTGCAGTAAAATGAAACATTACATTATTAAATGTGTTTACATTTTGTGCTCAAAATCTTAAGGGCAGTAGATATGAAATTATATGCCACAATAATTTCTTTTCAGCGCTGTCATTAATATATAATTACATTCAGTAAATTAAATTGCAAATTGAGAAAAAAACATTTGCTTCTTTAATTGTAAAGATCATGCTGATATTGACTCTAGTACGTGAGCAGCAACAATTCTTGAAAATTCTTAATGATAATTTCCAACTTCACTACTTCTGTGCTACTGCTGGTAAATAGCTAAAAGGTACTTTAAAAAATTGTGAGTTTTTAAAATTTTCTGTTTGATCTCTACTCTGTGTTGGCTTTTTTTGGGGGGGGGAAAGTTAAGCAGAAAGAACTGTTATCCACAGATGTCATCTTAGAGCCTTGGATAGTACAAGGCTATAATTCGTTTAGAATTTCAAACTGATTTTGAATGAATCCTGAAGGTACTTAAGGATTGCTCTCCTTAATATTGGACTCTTTTTTTTTTTTTTTTTTTTTTTTTTTTTTTTTTTTTTTAATAAGAGATAGAGCAGTGTTGAGAGATAGTAAAAAATTAGGGAAGAGTGGGATGGAGAATACAGTGCTGTGGGCAGTGCTGTCTGACTTGGCAAAAATGCTGTTGCTGGAAGTCTGTGTTGCTAGAGACCAAAGATTTTCCTTGCATCATACCGAGCAATGGTTTGAAAGCATTTCAAAGACACTGGCTCTTGTGGATTATTAAGTACAATAGGTTTGTTGTGCTTCCTTGATACCCTAAAAAAGGAAAAAGAGAAGACCTTAAGAACTCCTTGTTTTCTTACATTGGAAAAACATAGGATACAGAGTATTTAATAGCTTTGCAGATACAGTCCATGTTTCTTGAGTTGTTGTAAATGGCTTATTGTTGCCTTTATAAACTGTTTCATTTTATGCAACTGAGTTTAAGCCAAATTAAAGTTCTTTTGTGTTATAGTATGATTGAAATACGTGGGCTGCCACTCCCTCCACCCCGCTCTTGTGAGATGAGACATAGCAATGCATACTGCAAGAAGAAATTGATTTAATCTGTGTCATAATACCAAGAAGATTAGGTTTTTTTTTTTTGTTTTGTTGAAGGAGAGAGTCAGAGTCAAGAACAGGGCATGGCAAAGCAAGCTTTGATTGTTTTGAAAATGTCAAGCATAAGTAAGTTTTTAGAGTTGGTACTTTTTTATTATTATTATTCCTTACTTACGCTACAAACCATTATCTTTTGTGCCAAAAAGCCTGAAGAGTGGCTGGCAGCTGAGTAGAGTGGAGAGCCAAGCATGTTTTGCTCTGGTCTGCCTTGTGCTGTAATGTGAAACAGCAGAGCAATTAAAGGACATCCCTGTGGGTTAGCAGCAATACAAATTGAACTTGTGTGGGGATATACTTGTCATTAGTAAGGGCTCAAGACAGTGTATTCTGTTTTTCTAGTTAACTGTTTCCCTTGCTACTTATGTACTTTCTTTGTGGTAGTACATCTTTTTCTGTTAAAAGTGTAGGTTAGTTTTGACTCTTAATGAAGTCTGGTCTTGACAGTTACTAAAATCTGTGAGAGAGAGCGTACAATTACTCATCCATCCCAAAACCCAAAATGATGGCATGATGGTGGATCTCTTGCAACATAGGTAGCCTGACTTCTTGCCAGTTTTGAGAGCCAGCCTGACAGTTCACGTGTCTTGCCCTTGAGCCCCCCTCATAAAGTGTAGCACTGTAAGATCAATGAGAGCTCGAGGATATGTTTTGATGAGAAGACAGCCGAGCCAGCTAACAGCTTCTTGTTGAAAGGGGGAATTTCAGCAAGCTGATTCAGACCTACAGTGGCAGAAAATGAACGAAGCAAAGCTGGTGACTGCCACTGCAGTGGCAGAGGCAATTAGATTTGCTCTGCTGTTCTCACTGAATTGCACCTGGAGAAGAGTAGCCTGGAAATCTACAATGATGATTTGTGTGAGCTGGACCCCTTTTGGAAAGGCAACACTCTCTGGGCTTGCTGTGTAAAAAGCTGAGCTGTGTGCTCTAGCACTTTTTCAGTCAAACTATAGAAAATTGCTTTTGTTTCACCATGACCTCTCAAAAGCTCTAAATTGCATATCATGTGAGCCAGTATGCAATGACCTGACTTCTGGGTGAAGATTAAAAAAAAAAAAAAAAAAAAAAAAAGCTATTTTTATCTTACCTTCCAAATCAGCAGCTTCGCTATGTGTACATTCCTTCTCCTTGAGATCTATTAAAGCTTTTCACTTGTAAGGTTACGTTCAACTATGCAGTGTGTGTGCTTACAAGGTTTCAGTGGTTTGTTCTGTGCTTGCTGTTAGAGCAGTGATAGGGATGAGAAGGAAATTTGGGATGTTGAAATGCCTGCCAAATGTTTCTTTTTTTTTTTTCAAAAGTAAGATAAAGTTAATCTTGTTGGGCTCTTAAATGTATCTTTAAAGTAGAAATGAAACTTGGAAGATTACTTATGATGCAATATTGATAATTTTGAAAGGAAAAAACTTTTCATTAAACCCCCAAAAATTCAATTGATTGGAATCTAAGATGGTTTTCTTCCTTCCCCCACCCCCCCCTCCCCTCTTCAAATTATGGCTGGATTGGAGTAATTGCTAATTTTGCAGTTGCTTCAAAGGAGTCATATCAGTTGCCTTTAGAATTGTTAACACACTTATAGATACTTAAAATGCTTTCTTACGAATAAGTTGTTCTTCTGCTTAGAGTGGTTAATGAGGACATTTGCTTTGGTAAAGAGCAATTGGATTTGTTGATTCTATTTAAACAGAAATATAAGGTCTCTTTCCTAAATGAAAGGAACCTCAGAAGCTGAGTTTGCTTATTGCTTTCAGTTTACACTTCATATTTCCTCCATTCACTTTGTATGTAAAATATTAAGCATGCAATTTATTGGAGAAACAGTCTAAGGTATACCTTAGTTTTGCTTTTTTGACAGCTCTGAGCACCTTCATTTGAATGAATAAAGGTAAGTGATTGCTCTTCAAAACATTTTAATAAAAGCGTTACAAAATACTAAATGTGTCCTAATTGCCTAGGAAATTTTGAGAATTTATTTTTGTGAACAATGTGTAGCAGATTCCTTAACATATGGTTTAGTTAATGTAGTTAGCAATAGAAAGGGAGGAGGTAGACATGGAAGACATTAACAAGTAGATGTAACTACCTGGACCAGAGCTTGAAGGGGCGTTTTTGTAAGAGTACTGTTGTGAAACTTAACTCTGAGAACTTCCAGGCCTGGACACCAGATTTTAGTGGCAATGTTTTCCTCTAGTCTGGTGAAGGGGAGCTAAGGTATCCTCCCAGGGAGGTGGTGCCTATTTCGAGGGGAAAGGGTTGTTGAGCTCAAGTTGCAGTTTTCTGATACAAACTTTGAGTTACTATGACCAAGTTAAACTTGAGGTCTCTGTGTTGCTGTGTCTGGGGAAGTCTGTATGTGCTGCTGTGGTTATTGTTATTTGCTGTACTTTCTTGAAGCGCAGGTCATCAGAGGAATTGAGCTGCTTTTGGACTTGCTGGTGAAGTTTAAGAAATAAGCGGGAGGCCTGTAAACCAGAGATAGAGGAGTTAAAGCAGTTGTAGAGCTCAAACATATAAAAAGGATGTTTGGGAGACTCACTTCAAGCATACAGGAAGAGAGTATTACAGACAGTCCACAGCCTGTCTAATCACACAGAAATATTTAAAACAACTAAAATGCCTTTCCAGAAATCTTCTGTTGTTGTCATGTTATCGTTCTGTTTGTTCTTCAGATGCTGCTGTTTTCCTGCCTAGGAAGAAGATTAAATTCTTCTTTAAAAGTAGAAAAGGCCCTACTTGGGGAGAGGAGAATTTAAAAATCTAGTTTCGTTTCTTATATGTAATATGAAAATAGATAAGGAACAAAATCCAGATTTTACACTTTCAGGAGACTGCCTTTAAAAAAAAAACCCACAAACAAACACCCGCCACCCCCCCCGCCCAGACACCAAAGAAAACCCCCAAAACCCCAAAACAAAATCAAAAAAGCACTGCAAAATTTTTTTTGATTGAAGAGAAAGAAGCAGATGTGCCCTCCCTTTCTGTGCCCAATTCTCCTAACAGACACTTTACTAAAGACTTTTGTCTCTGGTCTTTGTCAGGTGATTATGCTTAAGTGTAAACCAGTTTATGGATCCACCTAAAATGCTGTGCCAGAAATCTGGGAATGTTCCGTTTTAATGTGATTTAGTTGAGATAACCAAATCTGTGTCATCATATATTCACAGAGGTAAACCTATAGAGAGAAATGTTAATTCAACAGACTTCCAAAAATAACTAGTTGAGGGGTGTAATATTGTAAGTGTGTTATTAGTTTGGTAGTTTCAAGCAAATGTATTTTTTTAAAAAAAAAAAAAAAAAAAAGCAGTGAAGAACTTAGTCCTCCAAACAGAGCTGTGCCTGTTTTTCTATTTAGTTTTACATTTGCCTTGCACTTTCATGGTTAAAATGTAATGCCGGATATCTAGCTACAATCAAACCTCTTTCTTTGCTGTGAATTTTAAAACATTTTATAGAAGCAATTAGAAGTTGATGTTTTAGTAAGTTATAAATTAAAAAATATTCCAGTTTTTACTTTAACATCTTCATTTGCTTACTGAGTCTTGGTTTAACGTTACTTCAACAGCTAATTCTCAGTGTGAAATTGTCATAGTTTATACTGAAGTGGTAATAGATCCTTAACCAGGACAGTTCAACAGAGCTTTCTAGCAAATGCCTATGAAATGTCAGCATAATTGTATGCATTTAAAAAACAAACAAAAAAAGGCATTAAAAAAATTGCATAAGCCGTTTTCCTGGTTAAAAGTTAAAGGAGTGTGCCAGTGGGTGCTTGGAAATCATTGAGTGACTTGGATGGGCATCCTATTACATTAATTTTTCACTTCATTTGAACAATTTTAAGTTTTTATCATTCTTAAACTGCTCCTTTTCAAATTATCTGCACTTCAAAGGAAGTCAAAGAGGTTTGGTTAACAGCACTTTTGTCCCTCTCCTTCCTTACTCTGCTGTTAAACTATGCTGGACTAATTTGCCCATTTGGGGGGGGGAGAAATAATCTTGTTTCAAATTTAGGCTTGAATTCTTGCATTTGTTTGTGTTTTTTTGATTTTTTTTTTTGCTTAAGTGTTGAAGAATGAAATGTGTTCTTGGGATGGGATGGTGGGACAGAGGAAGAATATTCTAGCTTTTGGCCACTTGTGCCTTACCCAGGAGAAAGGAACTGAAGTCAGTGGTTTAATCTGCACCTGCATTTTGGAAACCGCTTTGTCGTTTTTTCTTCACGTTGTCTTTATAATTGGATAGCATACAATTCAGTTTTAATAACGTGCTGCTCTTGAATCATACCGTTAAATGTGTGTGTTTCACCTACAGGGTTTTGCACAGCTGACGCAAACTAGGTGTAGGGTTTTCTTGGTAGTTCCATAGGCTCCATTGGGCTCCATTGCTACCTGAGGCAGGAAGATGTCTGCTTGTTTGCAGGGCCAACAGCGCTAGTGCACAAAGCAGCAGCTTTTCAGAAAGGGAGTTCTGGGCATTTTTACGTGAGGAGGAGAAAGTTTCAAACTTCCCTAAAGTAGCTGTGGTGATTTAAATAGTGTTGATAAGCTGAATTGTCATACACATATTCTATAAAGCAGACTTCTTCGCTTTTTAATACTGGTTTTGATATCAGCTGTTCCATAGGGAATGGATAGGGTTTAGCAAAAATTATGCACAGATATACAGCTAGTCCATCAGACAGAGGCTGTCAAGGCCAGAACTTGTTAAGTGTGTGTTGGGGGCTGACAGACTTCTCTTTTCATGCGGCATTGTTTTCAGAAACTTGTGAAATGAGAGAGCTGTTTACAGCAGTGAGGGCTGGTTGGTATTTGCAGTGCTTTGGGGAGTTGACCAATTCTCCTCAAACTGAAAGCTAGTCTGATTTAGTTTCATTGTGCATGCAGTGTCATTCCTCTACTTGGAACTGTGTAAATTTGGCTTTTGCCAAATCGTCTGTGATCAGGATAGGATGTAGACCTCAGAAACAGGCTTTGAAACCTCTCAGTAAAGGTATTTGACAGTACAGTGCATGCACAGGGTGTCTGTGTCTCTGAACACCTGACATGAATTAGTTTTCCAGAAAGTGAACTCTTCTTAGAGGGGGTTAATACTTGTTACCTTTATTTTCTGTTATATATCTATGCTGCTCCACTTGGGGCAGGGGGGAGGGGGGAAGTATCTAATGCCAATAAAACATCTTCCAGAACTAAATATAAACCTAAAGCTGCCAATTGCTGAAACTGAGATTGGAAGCTGATTGTTGATTTGAATTGCTGAACAGATGAGGATGATTGCTTTTTATTGGAAATCTGTCAGTAGCTGTCATTAGTATAAATCTGTGGCTTTTATAGTCCTGTCTCATTTTACTATTGGATTATTTTCCGTTCTCGATCTCAGTCCTAATACAATATGGTATGAACTTCTGAGAAAATGAGGAAAAAAAATCAAGGCAAAGATATTTTTTTGCGCATTAAAAAAAATTGTGCAATTATTTCATTGGTGCAGGGAGTAGGAACCAAATACTAGAGTTGGGGGCTGGCACTGAACATGGCCAGAGAGATGACTGATATTTAGTATCCTTGTGATAAATCTGCTATATTTGGTTGAATTATGAGAGGCTTAGAACTGCGGTTCTCAGAGCCTTGTTGACTTGGCATTAGATTTTACAAAGATTGTCCATGTTGAAGTTGGTGTGTCTGCTTACAGCTTCTTTTTGCCAAACAGATTAAGCATACCCAGTCCATTTCTGCTGTTTTCTGTTTTTTAGCTTCTCGTGACCCTAGTAGTCACGAGACTACTATTTTTTTCTTTTTTCTTTTGTTCTCATCAGTGCTAATAAAAAGTTGCCTTTTCCTTACCTTAACTCTAGCTATTTCTTTTAGTTAGAAACTACTGCAGAAAGAGAACAGCATCTACTTCCTTAATTAATGGGAAAAAAAGCTATCTGAGTCAGAGGGTCTGCTTCCTTCAGAAGCTTCTTCCTTCCTTCTGTTGAAACTATATTGTAGCTTTGTAGACTTCTCCTGTAGGATTTTTGTTACTCCCCAACCCCCTACCCCCCCTCCACAGACATTGTGGAGCATGTGAAACCAGTGGTCTTCCACTTTCTGGCACATGTTATCATTTAGTTCTTCATTTAGTTCTTAGAAAGAACCTAAGTCTTCTAGCTTGGAAAACAAAATTAGAGCAGTGTTAGATTTCAGCTCTTCAGAGCTGAGATTCCAAGAAACCAGTGTTGTTTTACTCATGCTCTTGGGTTATGTGGAAATGTGGCTTGCATCAGACTGGGTTGAATTAGTTCTGCAGCGTTTGTTCTAATGCCCAGCCATTGGGTAGCTCTCTGTAAAGAGATGAGGAACTGCTTACATTAAGAATCCCCTCAGGCTCAGCTATAGGACTTTGCAATATTTATCTAGTGGTGCAACATGTTTTAAAACCCAGGTGCTTGTTGGCTTAAAATTGACTTGTCTCTGCTACCAGAATTTGAATTCTAGATGTTTTAGTCAAGCCATCTCCAGGCTGGTGTCTTGGTTTCTTCTTGTAGTTTCCTTGACCACTGAGTGTGATGCCTTTGAAGGACAGTGTTTCATCCTGTTCTAACAATTTCTTTGCTGCAATATATATCTGCATTGTCTGAGAGGAGACCATGTTCATCTGCATTATTATGCATTAGCTGTTAGGACTTGCACGTAACACAAGTAGTATTAGAGGCTTCAAAATTTTCTGCTGAAGAGGGCTACAAGTGTGCAATTCTGGAAGCAAAAAGCAGGAACCTTTGAATTGGGATTGCCAGGACTGAATCCTGACTATCTGTATCAGCTCAGAGTTTTAACTGATTTTTCACTTGACTGGAAGTGGCAGGTGATTAAAGAAAAAAGTAATGCCTTTTCTGTAGGTGAATAACTGGCTAAAAAGTGGTATCATCAGAGAAATTACTTCTTTAGTCCTAGATTCTTTCAGAATCCCAGTGGTCAAGCTAGAGGCACGTCTTCTACTTAACCAGTTTTTGGAGTGGCTGGAACCTCATTCCAGGGCTGTGTTTGAATAACGTAAAATCTGACGAGGCTTAATTTCATCTGCCAGCAACAGTGAAGCCTTGACTTGCATATTGGGGGACATGGCAGAATGTGTTTCCACAGATTTTATTTCTGTAAAACTAGCTTACCACTCACTCCCTATGGAAAAACCCTTTCAAGGTTTGGGTCACTCTTTCCCCTTTGGGGGTGATGCATCTTCCTGCAGCAAAAGGATGTACCCAGCATATACTGTGAAGCCTTTTCCAGCTTTCTTTCCTTTGAGAAGTGTGATACAGATGCTCCTCTTTTGGGATGGGAAACCCTTTCTGGTGGCTCAAGAGAAACATTTTTTATAAGCTGCTTTCATTTAGAGTTGAATCTCTTACACTCACAATTTAAGGAGAGGTCTCTGAAAAGAACAGTTATCTCCTGCAGAGACTGTTGATGTGGGATAGTGGTTTCTGGGACTGTTAGACTAGAGTTATCTTGATCCTGTTCCACTAGTTTTAAGAATTCATCATTGGATTTGATGGAAAAATAAACCTATCCCAACAACTGAAAAGCTGTTGCTAGTGGATTTGTAGAAATATTTGATCTCTTCGACAAGAAAAGGTTATCAGAATGTTATCTGAAGTGTAATCTAAAGCTGATGGATCATTTTTTTTTCTTTTTCTTTCCCCCATGACTCTGGAGTCAGCGCTTGTATGAAGGACTCTGAAGTCAGCACACTGATAATTGTGTGGGAACGCTGCTTTGAGACACCTATGGTGTAGCTGAACCTCTACACTGTTAAAGGGTATTCAGTGGTAGCCAGAGTTGCTGAAATGTACAGTCTATGTAAATTTACTTCCTCCTTTTCTTACCCTCTTGCTAATACTCCCGTGATCATGCTCCACTGAGACTCTGTAGTTGAGCAATGATTAGAGTAATGCTGGGTGTGCTCATGCGTGTGTATTTGTGCTGAGCACTAGGATAGGGGGGGATGGGTTGTGAACACCTATTCCTATGTATGTTAAACAAAAAGTTGTATGTGTTGAAGTGATAAGTTGTCTGTTCATCTGGTACGAATGTTTATACAGGGTGCTTGCTTTGATAAATTTGGTGTTGCTGACTCTACAGCTTTAGAGTTGATTTATGGGTTGAAGTGAACAATGGTGAGATGCTGCGACATGGATGATGATTACAGCATTTAATAAAACAGCCTTTTATGTAAGCTGGATGGGATGCAACCTTGTGTTTTTCTAAGGGACTGCAGCAACTTTGGCCTTGTGATATTGCCTTGTCTGCTTTTGGTGAGACCTTTTTGTTATGGCTCTGTATGGAACATAGTATTTCAACCAATAATTTGTTAAAAGTTTCTGTTTTGTTTTAATTGTGTAGGACACCTGATGATCTCTCAAGGCAAATTGTGGCCCTGCAGCAAAGGGAGCTTGTGCTGAAGGAGCAGAATTCTACCATCATGAACAGGTGAGTGATACCAATAGTGGATGCTGGTAGCAAGGAACTGCTATATTAAAGCATGTAGAAAGAAAACAAACACTGCAAACTGAGAGAACGGCTCTTTAGATTTCGTTGCTGTTCCATGGAGACTTCTATGTTATCTTCTGTTCTTTCCCATGTTGAAGATGACCATTTTACTTGCTTAAATCCTTGCAGGAAAAACAACAACCATGGGCAGGTGCAGTGAAATTTATCCAGCTTTATTTTAGGAGCTAAAGTGTTTGTAAGGGGAAGTGAGCTGCTTTCCTAGACCATTTCATCTGGAAAGGGAATGTCACAGCAGAATGTGCAAAGTAGGCATCTGGGTGCTTGCATAAGAGCCCTGAGGGCTGTGATTTTACTGCTTAAAGGACCAGATTGTATGGATGGTGATGGAAAAGTGTGTTTGCAGTTTTGGTGGCAAATTACTGCTAGACTTTGGGAGGAGCAGTCTGTTTATAGAGTGAGATCTGTGTTTAAAACTAGAGGGTGTTTAAGCCTTTGGCCTGGTATGGCAGTGAATACCTAATAGGGGAAATCAGTTTGTCTGCCAGAGCTTAACTTTCCAGAGTGCATTGGTTACACACAGCCTTTCTTAGCACAGTGCCACGGCATGCCAGAAAGTGCTTCTCGTCCTCAGTGCACATATTCTTACTTCCCACACTGTTTTATTTCCTCCCTTTAGGAACTTATTGTCTGTACTTGTTAAAAACGGTACCTCAAGTCTTTCAAAAAGGCTTTTGGACTGTTTGCATTCCCAAGGTGTTAGATGAATTGTCTAAGCAACAGAAGTGTGGAGGATTTCAACCTTTGGTGTAAACATGTTGAATGTAAAGCAGTCAAATACTGTGTAATTGAGCACTGGACAAGCATTATTATTGGGCTGCATTTACTGATATGTCTCCCGAGGTATGCGGTAGATTTTGGTTCAAGAGATGATCGTGTTGTGGGCTCCGCCTTACTAATAATGGGCAGGATTCAAGCTGAGTGTTAAAAGCTTTGCATGTGCTGCTACTATTAATGAAACTGTTTAGTCAGTTGTAAAATTGTTAGCCAAGTGTAAATTCCCGTGAGTGCTGCTGGTCAAATTGTTTTGTGGTTTTTGCTAAGAAGTTTTAAGGGAGGGAAAAAAACCTCAGCAATATAAAAAAAGACATTTCATGGATTAAAAATAAACCAAGCAAACCCTCAAACCCAGAATTGATCAAATGATCAAATAAAAGGATCATGGTAATGTTTGACTTACTGATTTTTTTTTTGTTTGTTTTGTCTTTTTTTTTTTTTTTAAGGCTGTTCCTCACAGCCTGTCAGAGAAATGCTTTTTCTGAATTTATTAATGGCCAAGGGGAATCATGTGTTGAAAAAGCAGCTTTTTGGTAGTGCCTGTTCATGCTGGATGTAATTGCGCCAATTTAGTTTAAAAATAAAAACATGATTAAGATTACTTTTTGATTTCAAGTTAAATGGGCTGTAAAGCTGCTTAAATTAAAATTCTAACGTTTTCTTGATGCAATGCTGTGTGTCATTTCTGAAACTGATCATTTCAGCTTTCTTCTGTCACATACCTTATTCTGTCTTAAAATGTAGGCAATAAGATACATTTTCGAAAACCTTTCATTACTGATGATTTGAAGGTTCCCAGGAGAAGGTCTTGAGTCTTTGGAAATAAAACCTTGTTAAGGAAGCAAATCTAATTTTCTCTTTTCCCTGAATGCCATCCAGATTTAGCTGATGGTCTTCTCTTTTATTTGTTTCCTAATTATGTTCAGACTGGTCTGTGTATTACAGTAGCTTAATATGTGATCATGACTCCCTCTAGTGAATGATGGAGCCCAGCACTTATTCAGCTTTCTGTTGGTTCTTTTTCGGCTGAAGTTCTTCTGCCCTTAGTTGAAATGTGTTGTCTTCAGTACTGATAGTGCTATATTTGATTTATAAAGGTGATGGTTGTGTGTGCGTACAGCAATGCGCAGTACAAAGACAAAAGAATTTTTGCCTACCTTAAGAAGCTTTGATTGACTTTTCTCCATTAAAATTAATGGTTTGGTAGATGCTGAAGAAAACATCATCAGAAGTTGGCTTCTGAATTTAATTTTAGTGCAATGAAGTGGGGAATCACAGATAGTCCTGGCTTACCTGTTGCTAGAGCACAAAATTCAATTTAGTTGAAGAGGTTTGGGTGTGGTGTTAAAGATGGTGATATGACCCTTTTCCCTAAATGGCTGACATGGAGTCTTTGTACAGTGAGTGTATGTTTGGTTGTCACTGAGCTTTTAAACACAGGCAGAAGAGTGCCTGGAAGGGTTTTTTTGCAAGCTGATTATTCTTTCTTTCAGTCTTTACACTGCAGTCATCTTGTTTTTTATTCCCAGTGATGATACCTTTTGCACATTGTTTAGGGACTGTGATAGACGCTTGCTCTCTACTGTTTGTCTCACAGCCTGGCAAATAGTCCCCAGTTTCTTTTTGATAAGAGGAGATGCTTGGTGGTGAAGCAGAAGTTAATTGCTAATTTAGCAGAATGTGAGCAGGTCTTGACTTCAGAAAACAAACCAGGCATGGAAAAGGTATCATAGGGGAACAATTTGCTATGTAAAGTCCCATCCATTTCTGTAAAACTGGAGGCAGATCTAGCTCAACTGCTTCCCAGTGTCCTTTAGTTGATCTAGAATGGAGAGAGAGGTATGGTGTACAAACACACTGGTAACAATATTTTCCAAATGGCATGTGGGTTCACTAAACAGACAATTCATTTTGCCTCATTCTTCCATTCTTGAACTGCTTTCCATTTATTACTCTAGGGGTTTTTTTAGAACCAGTGTTTCTGTTATTAAACAGGCAATAGAGGTCATCACACCACAAAAAGGCTACATCATTACAAATGAGCCTTCGCATTGATATTCCCCCTGCTGCTAGCTTGGGGATCTGAAGCGCAATCTGTGTTTTGTGTAATCTGTGCAATTGCCAGTGTCTCAAGGCATCCCATAGATCAAATGATGATGCAGATGATATTTACTGTATCGTTTGGATTGGATGCTTTTAGACACAGAACCACAGGACTGAATTTTCTGAACAGTAGGTTTAAATCAATTTCTTTTAACAGTGATTGTTTACATGTTTGAGTTGTGTAGGCTCCCTTGGAGCTTACTGTTTTTGCTAGGGATGATAAACCTTCCTGTGGTGCTGCATGGAGAAGGTGGGGAGGGTCAGTCTTGTGCTGGACACATACACAGCAGCTCCTCTTCACAGATTCAGGATCACTGAGTAATGTAGCTGGAAGTGGCATTAATAGTGCGCGATGCAATCTCACTGCTGTTTTGGAGTGTGTTGCTAGAAGTTGTGTAAATAGAGTAAATTACACTTTCAGCAGTAACAGCAAGAAGTATTGTGGAGCTTTGTAACTGCAAAAGATAGATAACAATCCAGATGTTTATAAGCTCAAAAGAAGATTGCTTAGGGCTACTTTGAGAGCATGAAGTGCACCTGCTTTGCTGTAGGAAAAGGCAATGGAAAGAAAGGTGTTTAATTAGTGGGTTGGTTTAACTGTGCATTGTTAGTTTAAGCACATTTTTTTCTGCCCAGAATGTGAATGCTATAGGCATTGTACATTGAAATGTACTTTTCGAGGAAGAGTTTATAGTTGTAGCTTGTAATATGGAAAGTTGGCCAAGCAGTTTATAAGCTTTTGTCTTATGGAAAAGTGATGTAGTAGTTACACTATTTTTTTTAAGTGAGAAAAGCGGCATATTTATTTTTCCAGCATCTTATCTGCCTAGTTGGAGTCTCTGGAGAGATTACCTAAAACAATCCTGGCAAAGCATTCTAGAATTTCAAATTTAGGAGAGAACTTCCCATCTCGTCATTGTTGTCAAGCACAAAGGAATGATGCTGCTTACAGTTTGATCTTTGCTTCAGTTCTGAAGGACAGGCTATGAAGATGCACTTTTCTTGGTTACTTGCATTTCCTCCCAAAGTGATAATTTCTCTTGTACTTTTGCTCTTGTTGTGTAACACTGACTTTGGGCCATTGAGTTATCTTGTGGAAAGTCAAATACAAGGAAACACATAGGTGAAGTTAGTACTGAGCAGGATGAAGGATACAAATAAAAATGGAAAAGCAGTAAATTTTTTGGTTCTGTTGTTGGGATCCTGGAGCCGCTGGCTTATTCCCATCACCTAGTGTCAGAAACTCAGCCACATGTTCTGACAGTTTCGTATGTGAAAAGGGATACATAGGATGTAGTTGAAAAAATATTTTCTTTCTCTAAGTGCTCACAGAGCTCTGTTAAGAGACATGGTTGTTTACCACCTTTATTCATATTAAATCATGTAAAGCTGATTTATCCAAACAACCTGCTGTGTGTGTTGTTGCTTAAAAATGAAATAAAAAAACTAAACCGTGGAAAGGAATGTAGATTGAAAACTGAACAAAAAATGCTTTTGGGTTGGGCAGCAGGGATTTGTTTGAAATAAAAAAACCTCAGTGAATGAGTGATGATGTGCTTATAACTGTCCATCTCCATAAGTGCTGTTAGCTCAGAAGTGTTGTAAATCTATTGCTTGTCTTCTGTTTTCCTTGGCTGTCCCAAGGAGTGTCAGTCACAAATATAAATAGACACTGTCAGACTTTTCCCCTAATCTTCTATAAAGTTGGGCAGAAGTTTAATTACAGTGAAATGTCTTTTATCTGACAGAGAAGTGCTAGCTTTTTAATAGGCTTTATGAGTTATTTTGTGATCAAAAGAAGCACTTAATGCCTAATATAGGACAAGGTAGGGATTTTTTTTCTTCCTGTTCATCTATATGGCACATTGCACCTTGATTTATATGTGGAGGTGTGTGTGTACCTAGTACCAGGCAAATGTTTATTCACAGTGCTTCAGGGCAATATTAACTTCTGGCAGGTTCTGCATTCATTTATAGAGTAATATTATGAAGAAATGACTAGTAGGTACAGCTTTTTCTTTTCTCCAAAATGGATCTTTCATGCATTTTTATACTAGAAGGTAGCTGATAGTGTCCCATTAAGTGACCAATCTACTCTCTCCAAATAAACATAATCAAATAGTAAGCTTCCAGGGCAGCATCTGGTTATTCGTGACTCTAATTGGGTAGATTCAAAGCTTTTCTAATTTTTTTCTATCACATAGTTCGGGCCTAGCAGAAAATAGGAAGGCAAGAAATAATTTAGCCAAGACATTGACTTATGCGTCCCATTCTAAAAACATGGGATTTTGCCCAGACCTTTGCTTTTCATGGTTGTGCTGGTTTTAGTCTGTTTTCCTGAGGAAGTGAGGCTTATTACTGTGCTTTGTTTGTGTGTGTAGATGAGATTGTGCCTATCCTACACTTCCAAACTTGCTAGTTACAGTCTGTCAAGTATGGCAGATAGTAGAGGTCTCAAAAATAATGAGTTCCAGCAGGTTTAAGTAAAACAGGTCTCCATTTCCAGGCCAGACATGCTGTTGGTGCAAGCAGATGTCACACCCCATTGACAGTGAGGCTCCTATGGGAGATTGTGCCTCCTTACCCTTGAGACTGGCAGTGAGTGAGGACTATTCTGATACAGTAATATCACAATCCATAATTTCTGCTATACCATGCTTTGCAAAGGCTTTGGTGGCATTTGGTAGTACTGTGGTAATGTTGTTGGTATCGTTTTTATACTGGTAGTATAAGAAATGGAAGTCTGCATGAGTCCGTATCAACTCTGGAGACAGAAATCTATAGGAGAACCAGCAACGATGATTCTGGAGCTTATAGAACTAGTCTCTTTCTGTTTAAAAGGAAAAATGCATATAAAGCCTAAAGAAAAGCCTACAGGGGACAGACATAGCTGTAATTGTACCTATTTTTCAGTCTGGAGCTCTGTATAAACTGTATAGCACAAAACCATGAAAATATTGGTATTTGGTTTCTTACCTTGGGTTTGACTATGCTTCTTGGAGAATGTTCAAGGATGATCTGTGAAATGCCTCTGTTCAGTGCTCTGATTACTTCTAATGATTAAAAAAGCTCTTTACCTCAGTTCTTAATATTTTTTTTCTTGTTCCAGGATTGTGATTGATTCTTGGTGTTCCTACTAGCATCCCTGATGTTTGTGCACTTTTTATTACTAGAATGAACAATAGCTTTCATTTAGTAGTCCTCCTCTGAGTTGCTAATTCAGCATTCCCTTGGGTGTCCAGGTAGCAGTGTGTACTGTTCACTAAAAAAATGTGTAAAAATAATCAGTTCATTTGATAGGAAGCATAGACTGTTCTTGATGGTGTGTTGTACAGCAGACACTGTGTTGCACTGTAAAAGTTATGGAAGGAGAAGTCTGCCTAGCATTTCTTTTATGCATGACTCACATCTGTGCTATAAATCTTTCACTTCTGTGAGACTAAAATTCCTAAAAATCGTAGATGAAATAGATGTATGTTAATACTTGTCTAGAGTTCTCGGAAACTAGAGTAAGTATTTAGAATTATTAAAGTAATTTGAAGTTGGAATTTATTATCTGTTTTCAGTAATCTTGTTCTTTCCTTTTTAGTGGATAGATGCTAGATCAAAGTAATGATTTACATGAAGCTGATGGGCCAAAGGAAGTGTGCCCCACGTCCATGTTGTATTTGTGATATGAATACAAAGGGAGGAATTATAATCTCAGCTGTGCAGTAGGCAGCAGTACAAAAATATTCGACTTTGAAACCAGTATTATTATGTAAAATCATGAATTCAGCCTGTTGCCTATCTTCATGTAGAGCTGTGGGACTGCAGTGCTGTAAGATTTCTAGTGCTTAGGGATTTGTCTTTTATTGTCTTTGCAATGTGACAGTAAGCCTTGAAAAATTTTATACAAGTTGGAAAAGAGGGAGGGCCCTTCAGTTTGGTAATAAAAAACCCCTTTAGAATCAGTCTTGAAGTCATAAGGATGGTCCCATGGGTAAGGTAGAAGAATGTGGGCTGAGAAGTCTAGGCTTAGTTTCTAGAGAAGCTCTGTGTTTGCTTGGGTTCTGCTGAGTCACTTCATACAGAGACCTGGGGTTCTCATATTCTCACATGCAGATCCAGAAGACCATGTGAAAGAAAAGAAACATCTCTACTCCATATATCCTGTCTAGTCTACACCTAATAATTTTTAAGGCAGATAAAATATATTAATTCGTATCTTATCTCTCTGTACCTGTTCAGATTTTTTTTGTTCCCTCTCCCCCAAAAGCACGTGCTACACGTTTGTACCCATATAGTATCTTAATTTTATAGTACCGGCCATGGCTATTGAACTCTTCCTTTGAAGTGTTTTATGATAAGTCATCAACAGTCAAACAAGACTCTGTATAACCATTTTGTCTCTTAATTTGTAATGCTAGGACTGCGTTGAGCCTTCCCGAGCAGTCATGAGAAGCCAGAGGAAGATTGGTGGCAGAATGAATTTTCTGTCTTTTTAAACTCTTTTACCTGAATACCTAGTGTAGTTGCTGTAATAACAGAGGTATCAAAGACTCTGGATTTTTCTAAAGTACTTTAGGGTACTGTTAATATTGTTTATTTTAAACAGATTGATGATTTCCCCCTGCTTTGAAGGGGAGTGGGGACAGTCAGAATACACTGAGACATTTTACCAAGGTAAATGTGAATTCTGTAGGATTTTTTAACTGCTGTGAAGTAGTGTCGGTTCACGCACTGCACAGACTATGGTTATGTCTAAAAAATAGGTTGTCTTGGCTAGGATGTCTCAATCAGTTGATCATATCTGCATGTAAACTTTGTTCAGCTCTATAGCTAATCGCTTGTTTAACAATTTCTCATCTGGGTCACATCAACTCTACTGCATGACTACTTCAGCCTGCTGGTATTGGTATTTTTATTATGTATTTTCAATTCAGTATTCTCTGTGTCTGCTTGTATGGACATGGGAATGTATAGACCATAGTGCAATATAGTAAATGGAGGAAATACTGTAAGTATATAGCTGTTGGTAGGGAGAGGGCATTTTTAGTTATAAATATTTTCCTAATGTCAAAGTTTTATAATCTATACAAAAGACATACTGCTTGAAAAGTTTAATCAAAAATAAAAAGTATGCTGCCTTATCTTTTTTTAGCTGTGTAAGGCAAAAAAAACTTGTATAAATTGCAGTCAAACCCCCCCCCCCCAAAAGCAGCTTTCTTTTGCTGCTCTGAAAGTTAAATGACTAATGTGCATAATTTATTTGAGCATCTGTGCTAAAAACTTGCATACCAAGTTTTAGTTCAATGTGATCAACAATGGCGAAAATTAGGATTTATCATGGAAATGCTGACGGATGTGAACATGTGTAGGCTAAACCGGTGACTGACAAACCTTCTTATTGTGCAATGCTAATGGTGAAACAATTTTTTTTTTCTGCTGTAATTGCATTCCCCCCCCCTCCTGCTTAATTTTCTCCTTTTCAAATTCGATGGTTTTAGTTGCACTTCATATTTGGATTCCTGCTTTTTCTGGAGTCTGCATAAAACCTCCTAAGTCATCTTGTGATATTTCTAAGCGCAAGATACCCTGAGCTCTCCGGGCGAGGGGGGGAGGATCAGCATCCTGACATCTAGCTGGTGCTTTGCAGTAACATGCTCAGAACGGAAGATGGTGCCGGCAGTCTTGGCAGCTGCTCTGTCTTCCCTCCCCTCCTCCTCCACCTTTTCTGTCTTGCACAGCCAGGGTGCTGTCACCAGGATTATAAATTCTGGAGCCAATTAGCTAAAAAATGTTACAAGTGAAAGGAAAGAAACTAAAAGCTGCAGAACATCTTGATATGAATATGCCTGTCTCAGAAACTCTTCCTGTGAAGAGCTCAAATGTGGCCTTTTACTACAGCTCTGGCACAGCTTTTGGTGAAGCATCAGACACTTTTGAGGCACCTGGTTAAGGAAAGAGGAGCTGGTTTGGGGGAGTCAAGCACAGGGAAGCAAGGCACAGCCTTCTTAGGAAATTGTGCTGGTAATACAAGGTCTTCTATTAAAATTTGGAAAAATTCTGAGAGTGTGTTCATGCTTGACAGTGTTTCCTCCTTTCTCCATCCTTGTCCACAAGAGTTCTTATTGAAGGAAACTTATTATTATTTATTTATTTTTTAAATTCTCAGAGTCAGACTGATTGCTTAGTTATTGCATGGGTATCACAGAGGAGAAATGTATTTATAGTCAGTTCCGCTCTGTCTCTCTTTTAAGATGGTAGTTGGTGTGTTTTCTGGCAGTAGTGGTGTGGCCATGCTCTGTTGCTTAGAAGAAATTCTGACAGACAGCTTCTGGATGCAGTCATCCTTTTGTGGGAATGTGTCACTCCCTAGGAGGAAAGGAGATGGGGTAGAGTTGGAGATGGGTTTCAGAGGGATGGTTGGCAACTGGGCCAGTTACTTTGTTGCTGGTGACTTTCTTTTTTAAACTTTACTCATATGAGAAAAACTGTAGTAGGATCTGACATTCAGAGGGCCCTTTGGGCTGGATGCTTGATCAGAAGGCTTAGGCATTGTACTCTATGTTAGAGTTTGGAACAGTGTTCTAGCAAAATGTAATTTTGTTTCTGTCATATTTTATGTATGGACTGTTTTTACATATTTTCAATATTTAAAACAACGTTCACATATTCATAAGTTTTAAAATATGTTCTCACTGTTAAGAGATGGAAATCGGTAAAAAAAAAAAAAAGAGAGAAAAAAAAAAACCTGCAGCAAAACCCTCTAGCTTTTCCTTTATTCAAGCAACAAAAATCAAATTCTTATGAGTGGAATAACTACTGAAAAGGCTTTCTGTTTTTCAGCCAGAAAAAGCTTTTGAAATATTTATGGAAATAAACCAAAATGTGTCCCTTTCTGGCTGTACAAATAAGGGATTATCAGATCTAGCCTATGGCAATTGCAGTACATTGAGTCCAAAATATCTACAACTAATAAAAGAGAGTGTATGCTTTAAGAAAACACTGAGTTTTGGTGTGGATTTTTTTTTTTTTTTTTACATGGGACTCTACTGACAAAGCAACACCTATCCATGTGTTATCCTAATGAAAAAATCCCTCTTCTTGCACCTTGCATTGGAGGATAAAATTGTCACCAAGACAATTGACTCTTGAAAACCAAATGTATTGTTTCTGTTGACTGATCTTTATCTGCTGAAGTAGATAAAGGCTGAAGAAGTGAAGAGCAAGACTGAAGTTGCTTTGTAGCTCTTTCTCATGTAGCTGGGAGTGTGGGGCAGTGCTACTTACATCCCTTCCAGATGAAACAGTCTGAATCCTGTGCCACCAAGGATATAACTGCAACACAGGCTGTCTGGCTGTGTCATACTCCCAGTTTGAGTGAACTTGCTCATTGGGGCAATACATATATTATAACTCAGTTTTCATTCTACAAATCTGATACTGGTGTAAGAATGGAGCTTGCTGAAGTCAGGGTGTATTCTGGTGATTCACAGAAGAATCAGCAAAGCAAGGTTTGTAGGGAGAAGTAATACCTTTTATTAGACCAACTGATAGGATTAGAAGAGAGGCAAGCCATTTGGGCACACAGCCAATGCTCAGATCTGATATAGAAGCAAAAGCCTTCAAGCTAAATGTAGGTTGAAAACGATTGCTCTGAGTTTAACTTGATTAATCAGTTAGACAATTTGAAAGAGAAGGTAGTGGGCATATGTGGAATGGGGAGAGGTATCAGAAGTGATGAAAGGGCTGTTAGCATCTGTGAGAATGAGAAACTGCCTAAATCATTTTGATAGATGACCAGGGTCTGGATACTTTAAGACAAACAATTAGTAGTATGAACTTTCACCATATAGGAGGAGCTTGGAAGCAGCTAGAGGGTGCGTGTCGTGTTTTTGCTGGAGCTGTATACCAGTGAATACTGTGTTTCACTGACTCAGCGTTGGTATGTCAGACTTGCAATTAAGGGGCTAGAACTTCAGTTTTACATTAACCAAAAATACTATTTTCTATACTGTCAATAAAATCATTTTATCATACTGTTTGACTTATCTCCTCTGGGCACTCAGCTGCAGCAGCAAGTCTGTACCTGCCTTTACAATGACTGTTGAATGAGTTTTGCTTCGTTTGTCCAAATATGTTCAAGGATACAGCATGTTTCCCGAGATTTCTGCCTCTCGCACTTGTGAGCGCTGTGGGCTATGCTGGTGCTGGGAAAGGCCAGCTGTAGATACAGAGTGGGGTAGTGGTGTTTGTGGCAAAATCTGTTGTAGATTTCGAGTAACTGTTTGGATTTAACAGGGCAACATAATGTGGCTTGCTTGTTGGCTTTCTATTTAAAACTCTGTCCTATTTAATAAAAAGGGCACCTGCTGCTCTGTCACCTAGTATCCTTATGTGTAGCATAGCACACAGCTATCGGTGGTAAATCTCTTAACTCACCTATTTGAGAGTAACGTAGTATCTTTTAGCAGTGTATTTCTCAGATTTTTTTTCTTTCCCAATTACATCCAAAAGGGGAAAAAATGCTGATAATAGGAACTGTGATTATAAAAAACAAGCAACAGTAAGATAACCTGGGACAAAGTGGCGTTTAAAAATACTTGATGTTTTTAAGCTAATTACATTTTTATATTGCCAGTGACCTTTTGGAAACCTTTCATTTGCATAGATTGCAGATGCCTCCAAAGAGGCAAGGGAAAATGTATTCCAGTTGTTTCCTCAAACCCAGAATGCGGGTCTAGTGTCTTTAGCCCTCCTTCAAAAGAACTTCGTACCATGCTTGTTCTGGAACTGGAGGTAGAGCTTTGCCTGGTTGAGAAAGCAAGCAGCTGGGCTGTGTCATCTTACAAGGCTGCTTCTTGAAGGTAGGGGTTCTGTATATAAACAGCGACAAGGGGACATTCTTGAACTTACAGAGGAAGTACTCATTAATACTTAAGGGCAGAGGAGACTTGAAATTCATTCTGACTCCTTTGGGAAATTTGTGGCTTGGTGGATTTTTAAATTTTGTCTTGAAGTAGTCACTTTACCTCTTCCCTGAATTAATGCTGAAGGTCTTGAACTGAATATAGTGGAGTGAGGCTGGGTGAAGTTTTAGTATTTTCGCTTTTCCCATCCTCTGGAGACTGTTGTCTAATTCTTGAATGAGAACTGAACAAGAGAGAGAAGGTTAGTTGCATCTCTCATGGATAACGTAGCTGTCATTGAGGCTGACAAGTTACAGTGTCCTGATCAGACAGCCTCAGACTTCACTGGTTTTGGTGTTTTAAAAACAAAGTGAGTAGCATCTTCTGTTAACTTGTACAGACTTTAAAGAAGTTCCTCATGTCCTTAAAGAACTGAATCAAGCCAAGGAGATGGTGTAGTTGCTGCCATGTTTGATCAGTCAGTCTAGTTCTTAATTAATTTTTTCCACAGCACTTTTAAAGAGTAAGTTCCTTCTCTAGTTCACTTACTTATAAGAAGTAGAAGACCATTGATCTATCTCCTGCAAGATATTAAGCCATGTTCTAGAGACAAATCCTGTTTAGAATAGTGCTTGGGACTCAGGGATTTGAATCCCAAAAGAAGAGGTCATATTAATCATGTCTCCAAATAGAAAACTTTATTGTAGCAGAGGTAATTACTAAGGTGAGGTTGGCTGTATCCAATGCAATTCCTTCTCTGCCATTCAAAAATAAGAAAATAAGTGTGTCTTTCTATCCAAGCATCTGAATCACCACCTGTCCAATAAAAACCCAACGTGTTGCATTGCTGTGTCTATTTAAAGGAGAGAATTAGAGATGTCATAAAATCCATGACACTTTGCTGATTGTTGCTGGTACAGAAGCCATTTACATATTCCTGTACTGAAATTTATACCAAATATATAATATTTATATATTTGGTATAAATATGAAAATTTGGTTTAAATATAAAAATGAAATAAACACCAAAGTGATGTGTACTCATCACTTTGTCAGGAGAGGCTTATGTGAACGTCAGGTGACATGCAGGAAACTTGGGACAAACAGAAGTCCTACAGCAGTGACAAAACAGGACTTGTAAAAACATTTTCTTAGAAGGAAGCTGATGGTATGAGTGTTGTGTGTCTGTTGTGTATTTACACCTGGCCTAGGCTGGATCCTGTCTGTAGTATAGTAAAAGTTATCTGTGTTCTTTCTAAGCGTATGAGGATATGTGTTTCTGCTTGTGGTCTATAATGTAGTGCTTCTGTGAAGCATTAAAGCTGGTTAAGGTAAAGAGGATGAGGGAGAGGCTGGATGGAAACTGAGAGACCTGTGTAAAACTGGGCTGCAGAAATACTCAAAACTTCATGGACCTTTGGAAGCAATTTTGTTTTCAGCTCTGGTTTTGACCCAGGACTTCTGTGTGATGTTGAGCAAGTCAGTGATCTGTCCTCTGGCTTGTGAAAGCGGTAGTTAACGAGGCTTATGATAATGTTTTCTAAAGCATGTCTTTGTCACTACTTCTGCAGGGCTTTCCCAAAGCGCAGTTCCTGTCACTTGAAATTCCTAAAGCTTTTGCCTATGCCCCAAACAGATCTTTTAAATTCTGCTTAATACAGATATGTCATAAAGCAGATAAATTTTGTTTTGCTTCAGTCAGCTTTGTATCCCATTCATTAAATAGCATCCTACTAAGAAAACTGTGGGAACCTTCCTAAGGAGAGGAGGAAGCTGGCAGTATTTTGTGGTTCTGGAATAGGCTACTATGCAAGGAGACCCAGCCTTAGTCTCCTGTATGGTTCATGCTAGTACTGTAAGTGTGACAGAGGGGTAGGAACAGTTGTGAGAACAGCTTTGTTTTGGCGCTACGACAAGAAATTTGTTATGACAGTCAAAGTTTTGCTTCAGTGTGAATTTGCTGGCTTGCCTTGCATATCGTAATGGTGTGTATTAAGGGAATGAGAGAGTAGGCAAGGTAGGAGGAAATAACAATCTAAAAATCCTATGTTCTAACTCCATCTTCTGCAGAAAAGGGTGGGGTGCGAAGTGAAAAGAGAAAGTATGTCATTACTGCAAAACTAGATGCAGCTGAGCAAAGCCACGTATGAGAGATGAGTAAATCATCAATATTTCAGATCACCACTTTTATAAACAAATTTTAGAAAGTGAGAATGAAAACCTGAGGAAATAATGCAGAAGAGAGAGTCTGTGTGTGTTAATGTCCCTTGAGCCCTTAGCAGGCAGGAGAAAAGGCTGTTTGAATTTTAAATTGATTTAAATTCCTTTTGATTTTGCAGTCCGTGCCTGTTCTGTGTATATTGTCCCTGGAAAGTGAGCAGAGGATGTTTAAGACTCCCTTGTTTTTATGCTTGGCTAATTTTACTGTCCTCCTGTATTTTCTAGCTGTAAATGTTGCAGACTTTATTACATTTAAACTGGTTTTAATATAGTAGGTTATAAAAATCTAGGAAACGAGAGGTAGTGTCCACTGCAGTGATGTTTTTAGTGCAGGGAGGATGCTTGCAAGTCACTGAAAGGCTTAAACTGAAACTCTAGGATCATCTGCTTAGTGAAGACAGTTCAGAAATAAAAAAACCCTGTCACAGCTGAGAATGAATTTCATTGTTAAAAAAATCCTCCTTTTCCTTTCATCTGAGGAGGTGGTTTACGCTTTGAGGCATCAGTCCAAATGTGAGGAAAAGAGGGAGGCTCTGTTTCCTTCCTTTTCGTAAAAAGATTCAGCAAGGGGTTTTTTTATATATATATAAAAGGTACATTATATATGTATGTACATTATGTATGTATTTGTGTATATATATATATAAATTGTACATTATATATGTAGCTGAGACCCTTCATAACTGACTGCTCGTTCTTAACCAAGAGCTATGAACGGACCTGTCTTTATAACTTCTGGGCTACAGGAGACATATGCATATACTGGTGCTATTCCTGCAAGCTCCAAGCCATCAGTAAGGATTTTTTGCTTTGGAGATTGAGCTGAATGATGAAAACCAGTGGAAGCTTGTTCATACCTTCCTGCCTGTCTAGCAAGCTAGGGGAGGGGTAAGCAAGCAGCTTCTGTAGGCTAGGGATTCTCTGCCCAGCCCCGGGCTGGGTTACAAATGTAGATATCAGGAGCAGTTCTAGTTTGTCTATTAATTGCAATTATTCTTTCCGCACCTCACAAATTTTAAAAATATGATTTCATACATCTGCTTCCAGGACATCAATTGCACCTGCTGCATTTTAAAGCTAAAATAGCTTGGGAAGATAGAACCATCCTCCAGTAACTGCCTATGGATATATTTCCCAGTTCTTAATAATAAATAATACTCTCGAGTATTCAGCTTTGAAACTTCTGTCAGAGAGTGGCAAGGCTGGTCTCTCTGGTCTCCACATGGGCTAGAACTTCATTTAATACTTTTTGACATTAAAACTTTTTGAGAACTGGTGCCTGTGGTATTTTCTGTTAGTTCTGATTTCGTCATAGCTTAACAGATAGTAAACATCCTGTAAAATGTTTATGATAATTTCTGCAAGCGACAACTTCAGTTCCCACATCACAACCTTGCATCTCTTAGCAGCTGCTTTATACCAAGTTCCACGTTCAGCCCAAACTGAGAGCCACAGAGGAAACTGAGACTGAGCCCACTTTCTTGGAGCCCTTACCATATTAGAACAGGGACTGCTTGTTTTTCTGCTTCTGGCTTTTTTTGAAAAACAAAACAAAAAAACCCACACAAAAAACAAACCACAAACCAAAACAAAAAAACCCACCCTTTAATCCATCAGAATCATAAAATCATTAAATCGGTTCCTGTTTGTCTAAAATGTCGCCAGTGGGGAATGGCTTAAAACGTGGTGTCTAGCTGAGGCGCAGTTAGCAATGTTAGGATCCTCTGTCCGCTAACTTGAAGCCTCAATGTAAAATTTAATTCCTTTACAGAGTGCCAGTAATGTCTATGATAAATAACTGCTTTCTGTTTTTGCAAATGATTTACTGGTTATAGAACTCGAACGTAGAACCTCATTAAATAATATTATTTTAATAATTGCTTTATTGCATCCATTTAATCATTCTGGGAGCTAACACAGATTTGTTTTGGTGTGTGCAAAGCAGATACCCCCTCACTCATTCAGCTTTGTCCACTTCTAAACAAATACCTGAATAGTTGAACTTTTTCTCCTTTTAAACCTGCGTTATTTTCCCACTGCTCCTCGATTTCTACAGCAGAAAAAAAATACAAAGAAAATTAGTTTTTCTTTTGTGCACATTCCTGTGTAAATTCTGCATCATGTGGCATTTGGATTCTTTTACCTTAACTGTTGTTTTTGAAGATAATGGGAAGGAAAAGGTGCCCAATTGGCTGCTCTATAAAACCTAAAATTTTTCGGTTCTGAAAGCTTGCAGCTTTTTTTTAAACATTGAGGTTGTGCCTGCCATATTTATGGAAGATGCTGTTTGACTAGAAAAATCACTAAATTTATGATGTAACTTATAAATAGATCAAACTTCAACAATTTGGGTTTTTTGCCTGACTATACCTATTCTCCAGGGTATGTTAGTATGATGGTTCACAACGGAATTTGGAGTTGGAAAGAAATCTGTCCTTATTACAAGGGAGTCTTACATCTTTTCAGGATTGACATTCTGCCCAAGATAATAGCTGATGCTGCATCTCAGGAATGCAAAAATAATCAAGCCCCCAGCTTTTAAAGTCAACAAATCTCCCTTCTATTTGCTTTCATTTTTGCCGATGCTGCCGTTTTATTAAGGTTCTCTCCGTAAGTATGAAGGTCAGTAACTTAATATGAAAAGTGGTTCTGAAATTATGAAAATACACATCTAGGAGCTGGGATTTTAGAGAAACCATCAAGTGTTACAAGACCTGTGATAACTTGTAGCCAACTTTTACTTATACTGTGTAGCTTTCTTCACTTAAGATGATACGGTTTCTTTAGAAAAAAACATTTAACTTTATGGCAGTAGCTCAAGCATTCTTACATGTACAAGTGTTGTTATGGTTTCTAATCTTATATTTGAGATACTTTTGTAAGAGAGGATGGTGGGCTTATGCAGCTTGATAGACCTATCTCTAAATAGTCCTGTAACTTAGGAAAAAAAAAATATCCTCTTTTTGTAGAGTTTGTCCTTGCAAATGTGGGGACAAAGGAAAGCCAACCCCTTTTTTTCTGGTACTGGATGAATTTTGAATTTTAAGCAGTGGCCTGTCCAGCCAGCTGTGAGGTCTGGTGTGTTCCCACGTTGCACAGCTGTGCTTCTGGCATGTCTCAGTGTGCAACTGAGGTTCTGTGAAGCAGAAAAGTAGCATGAATTGGTGAGGACTGACAAGTCTCTTCGTCTGGGAATCAGTCCAGCACTTGGTTTCTTACCTTTTTCTCTTACTGACACCTCCCACATTGACCACTGGAAAGGAGAGATGAAGCTTGAGTTAGCCCAGGTGTGTATAAAAGGTACTAAAATAATGTCTTGTGCAGCATTTATTTTGCCAAGATGAGTTAATGTGTTTTACTGTTCCACAGTGAGAATCACAGATTTCACTCAGGCTCTTTTCATCTGTCTTTAAATTGTGTTCACAATTTCATTTTTTCTTTTTTCATCATTCCTTTTCTTTTTGGCCTTTTTTTTTTTTTTTTTTTTTTTTTAGCCCTTCATCAGTCCCATACAACTTAAAGATCTGCAATACCTTTTACAATCTCTTTGAAATAATCTATCTTATGTAGAAATTACCAGCAGGGAGACTATTGGATGCCATGTAGCATTTATTTCTCTGCTGCCTTGGGTAATGATTTCCTGGTTCCAGGAGCAAGAGATTAAAATTCTGGTGAGAGGATTTGCCCCCTTCCTCACTCAGCAAGGGCCCTGTGCCAGGGCTCAATCACTTCCTCTGCAGCAGCAGGAGCAGAAGTAATGTGATACTGTGGTCATTCAATCAGAGGTAGAAATGCTTTAATCTCTTCTATTCTGTCTGATAAATGCTTTCTTCTTTGTTCTGAATTCAGATCTCTAGTGTTCCTATTGTTGCAGGGAATGGGGGAGAAAAGAGATCATCCTGTCCAGTTAAGTGTTCAGTGATGATGCCTGCCTTTATTCCCAGAGGTGCTCTGTGATTTAGTTAGAAAATATGCAGTTGTGGGAAGGGCAGAAAAAGCACAGAGAAGAAGGTTGGACTATCTGGTAAATTCCACCACACTTTGTAATTTTCCTAAAACAAGGACAACTTGTATTGTGAATTACTTTTATTTGCAAAAGCACAGTAGAGATCAGAGCAGCTTCTGCTTCAGCATGTGGGCTTTGCTCTGAATAGCAGGGATACTCCATATTAATTTAGCAGATGAACTTCTGACCTGTGCAGCCACTTCCTTTGTTGTGTGAGCCACAGGGAAGTGGTGCTGTGGTCGCATCTGATGCCAAGCAGGGCTGGAGCATTAGGGCAGCTTCCCGAGGCAGCTCTGATTTTGACCTATCCGTTCCTCTTCATTGCAGCAGTTGCACAAAAATGTGATGGATGACTATTGACTTTGCTGCTTTATTTTGCTCCCTTTGCTATATTGACATGAGTTAATAGGGCAGAAGCAGAAGACAGACTCGGTACAAAGTGGAAAGAGATTTTGTGTCAGTAGGGATTGTAAGATAAGAAATACAACAGTAAGGGTGAACACACCATAGAGTTAATATCTAACCAAACAACTCGATGTGCCTACAGCAGAAAGACAGTCACCCAGAGCCATAAACTCTTTTTTGATGGAAATACGTTTTCTTGTTTTGTGTGATGTATTCTGTGATACTAGTCATTGGATTTTTCTCAGTGCTGTCAGACTGGTGAAATATGGGTTGTTGTCTTTTATAATGCCATTATGATGTTTCATAATGTTGGCTTTATGAGTTTTTACTTGATTAGTTGATCATGCTATTAAAGAAGAGTGCCTCCATTTTTAATAATTGCAGTAGGTCCATATGCTCCTTTGATTTGGCTGTATTAAAAGTGGAAATGAGTGTGTTAAGTGGAATTTAAGCTTGAAGGTGATTGGAAGTGGGAGGCAGAACAAATTCTGATTGAGTAATAATAGTTCACCCAGACTCAAAAGGATGTAGATCATTTAAGCTACTTAATAAATGGAGTGTGTATTTGAGAATTATAAAACAGTTTTTAGTGAGTTAGGAGCCCACTGGAAAGATACTTTGGCTGTATACCCAGATGAAGAAAAAACATTTTATGCTTTCTTGTGTTCAGTGGTTCAAAAAAAAAATCATTCTGATATGTAGCAGTAGTTTAAAAGGCTGAAGAAATACTCTTATTGGTATCAGCAAACGATTTGAACATTTTTAAAATAAGTGATGTACTGCCACTGTACAATGCATTGTTGTATCCTTAGAATGCCACTGAATTACAGAAAGGAGACTGCCAGGGGCAAGAAGCAGCCCTGGATAACAAATTGCTGTGGGTATTTGGAAACTAGCTAAATATATGTTCACTGGAAGATGAAAGGAGACTCTTAGTATCTCTTGTAATTATGAAAGAGATGAGTTGTGCTGCCGGCAAAGTTATTTAGATGGGTTGGCAATTGAAAAATGAGTAGTTTAGTTAAATATTGGAAAGAGAAATGAATGAGAGTGCTTAGACCAAGTTAGATTATGCATGGTGTATGCTACAGGTATGGGGGAAAAAACTGTAAGAGGTAAGGAAAGGCCTGTTTCCTTGAACAATTTTTCAGTTAGCCTTTTGATTGAGAACTGTTTTTATGAGAAAAGTGTTCTGTAGTTTTCAGCTGATTGTTAATGTTCACTGAAAATGGGCACGTGTGTATATTTCTGAAGGGGCCCTGCCTAGTCTGGCTCATAAGGCTCTTCTGTTTTTGCACTGGACTTGGGTAGAGCTAGAAGAAGGAAAAAGCATGATTCAGTGCACTGCAGGACAAAATATTAAACCCATGCTACAGATGAATAATGATGTAAGCTGAAGAGTTCCCTAGAGATAACCTTTCCTTTGTGATCCTCCCAGGACAAGGGGAAACAAAGGAAACTTCTTTCTCTTCCTACTTCAAATCTCTTTTTATTTGGGTTAAAATCTTCATACCTAAACATGTAAGACATGTATTCCTGCCTGTTTTTTTCTGGAAATAGGAAATCCATCAGTGAAGTACATAGTTACACAAGCAAGTATCTTGGTGAGGCTGTATCTGACACTGAATTTCAGATGACATCCTGGCAAGCTAGGCTAAAGGTAGATACTGGTAGATACTTACCTTTGTGGTTGCCTTTTGTCTTTGGAAAACTTTTATTGCTGCTAAAGAAACAGCATGTAGAAGTAGTAAAAATAAAAAAAAAAAAAAGAAAAAGAAAAAAAAGAGAGGTTTTCTCCAGATGTTAAAGGTTTTGAAGAAAGCACCATGTTCCTTTGGACAGTGGCTCTGTCATCTGTGTCAGTTGCTTCTGTAGTAATTAATGTATCTGATTCTATTATTAGTTGGGAAATAAAATTAGAAATTTAAATGAAGAAAATAGTGAATGTATTGCTCACTTGCTAATGAAATTGGTCTAGAGCTCTCTGATCAGGGTAACAGCAGATCAAAGCTTCAGTAACTCAGCCACAAGATGGCAAGCTAGATATCCCGACTCTTAAAACCCTCAGTGTGGTTTCTTTTCCCCTATTGGTGTGTAAATTCTCTTTTGTGTTTTCTGGAGAAAGGTTAATATGTTTTTGGTTTGTCTGACATACTTTGATATATCACTGTAATTTGGAAGGCCACTGTGAAATCCTAACTTTCTCCTCAAATTCCTTTGTCTCTGAATACTAGCTGGGATTTTTTATTAGTTACTGCTACCATATTATACAGTCCTTTTCTAAATACCTCTACAATACAACTAATACTAATTACATGAAGTTTCATATAATATGTTCTTCACAGGGCTTTTGCTGTCTGGTAATCTCAAATACAATTTTTTTTTTCATGTGTGTAGTAACTGTAGTGGAATGAGCTTTTCTTATTATTGTCCATCACTCTAAGTTGTGCCCAAATAATACATAAATGATCAAGAATGTATACTGCACTGTTAAAATTAAACCTAAACAGCTTCAGTTACTCGTACATTCAACAAGGACAAACACCCTTTAGAATGCTGAATGGAAAAGGGTCACAATAATGTAATGATGGATTGCAGCAGGAAGCAATTTTGCTGGTGCACTTTCACTGTGGCACTAAGACTCAGACTTGGTGTAACTTTTGCCTGTTGCTTGGTTTTGCCTTCCACTGGATTGGGGTGGAACACTGATGGGCTGCACAGTGCTAGTGTGTGGCTGGGGAGCCTGACGAGCCGCTGGCAATTGATACAGGGATAGCACTTCTGCAGAAATGTGAATAATGGCTGCCTTATTGTAGTAGCAGTGTGGTGTGGCATGATGTAGGTGTTGCATGTTTTTTGCTCTAATGATTCAAATTTATTTTTATGGTTCTTACAAAAAAGAGTATTTTGGTCACTTTGCATGATATGACTCACTAAACCATGACACTGGATAGATCATAAAAATGCAACTTATAGGACCATGTTAAAAATAAATAAATACACTGAACATGTGGTTTCTTGTAAAGCCTGGGTATTCCCACAGACTGTCACCTGGTGATGCTCAGAAATATGGCTTATGTGTCTGCTTCTGTAAAGCTTAAGATGTTGAAAAAAAATCAACCTTTTAAAATTTCTTCAGTGATACTGTGTTTCTGTTTTTATCTATTTAATATTAGGCAGGGCAAAAGAACCTGAGTCAGTAGGCAAGGTATCTCCTTCCTCTCCATTCTCAGCAAAAGTGTAAGTACTGTATTTTGCTCTAAAAGAAGGGGAGAATCTTTTAGAGTAGGCTTTTATTATAGCCACAGCACATTCCAACATTTTATCTGTTGTACGTGTAAGTTCCCTACAAGAGCAAGGCTGATACTTGGGGTAGTGTTTGTAAGATTAAACACTGGTCTTGTTTCTCTTGGCCCAAGCTGACTTGATTTCTCTGAGCCTACCCTGTGCTGAGGATCACACCAGAGGTGTACACATGCTGGGTCCACTGAGACTTCTTTATGCCAAACCTGGAAGTCCTGGAGGAAATGTTGCTGTCTCCACACTGACTGCTTGGCTCAATTATCATAATTCCAGTTCTGCAGTGCAGCCTCACCAAGCTGTCAGCTAGTACTGGGTTCACACATCCATAATTCAACATCAGTGGCCACCTCTTGGAGCTGGATGTTATGGGAAGCGTGAATAGCTGTGGCAACTGCTGTCTTCCAGAAAATGGCAGATGTGCAGTAAAAAACTCCAGCCTGTTGTTACAAGTGAGGTGCATCACAGTTAAGCTGGCTGTAGAAAGTCTTCATGGGCAGATGGAGGCTGTTCTGGCTGGAGGTCGAGGCCAACAGAAACGGTGAATTCAGAACTGGGGATTAGCAGTTTGGTCTGGAGCTCCCCTAGACAGTCACTTTTTACATGTGTTGTGAATATAAGTATTATGAATGCTACTTCTGTTTCTAGTTCTGCATCTTTACCAAATGTTATGTGATGAGATACAACAGGTTGGTTGATAATCACAGTTAGAGTCAGCATAGCTGGAAGAAGGTCGTTCTTTTAAAAAAAAATACAGTAGTGATTTCTGTTGAAATCCGTTCGATCATGGCCAAACAGCTATTATTCATATAAAATGTTAATGAAGAGTGTTGTGAACAGATCTGTTTTCAAGGCTGCCATCGGTTTTAGGGGTGTAACCAAGTTCAGATGGAGGAGGCCTTGTGTGAACTTTTCATAGCTGCTAAATAATTATATCTCAATCCATTGACTGGGACAGCATAATTACTTGATTTGTAGATCTCTTTGCCAAATAAATGCTGAAAGTGACACTGCTCTTAGGTACCCTGACAATTAAGCTCTTAATTGTGGTGAAGTTTGAATGGTGCATTTAACTGTGAAAAGCTTTTCTATCCTTTGTTAGTTTACCTGGATTATTCATCTATCAGTGTCTTCCATGAGAATACATGGTGCATGTTTATTCTCATGAGCAGTCTCCATCTGCTTTTAAAATGTCATGCTGCGATTAGCATCTTTGTTTCCAGATTTAATAGGAGATCAAAGTTTTGTTAGATCTCAGGCTTGGGTCTGTAGATGACAGGGGTTTGAACCCTTTGTTTAAAATGGGTGATTTTTTAAAATTTTTTTTTTTAAACCAGGCTCCAGTTTTAACACCACTTTTGTAAACAAATGCAGAGATGTTGAGGCATTTCCATTGAACGGATTGCATTGTTGCCAGGATTTTTTTTCTGGGCTGTCAGACCAGCTTCTTTATTTAAAAACAGAAGAAAAAAATATTTTTGGACTAGTTTCATAAGGCTGTGAAGTTTATGGTGTTCATTGGTCTGTGGCCCTCCCTTCTCAGCCTCTTGGCTAATTGGTCAACTTGGAGAGAGGGGCAGGTCTTTTTAAAGCTGGGAAGTTTCATGCAAACCAAAAAGGAAGGCTCAAGTATATTGCTTTCACTCAAGCAAAATACAAAGACAGTTGGCTTGCTCGATTTAGCTTGACAGTGGCAAGGAGAAGTGTATGTGTGTTTGTTAGCCCACACATTCCTAAGTAGTAGAGAATTTGGAGAGAAGGTGTGGGGAGCTGAGGGAAGAGGAAGCGTGGGCAATGTAGGGCTGATGCGTGATGTGGGAGGATGCTTGGTTACCTTATGGGAAGAATTTGTAGATGTACCAATAAAAATCCAAAGGAAACTGGTTTTTATTAGTTAGGTGGTTTTGTGGACTATGGAAGTGTCTGATGTTGTGTGTGTGCATAAGGTAATTTCACATGGGCAGAGAAGGCTGCCTGTAAGGGGACTTGCTTCATAACAGCTGTTTAAAATGAGTTGCATTTGTCTCCTGACATGCATTTTGTGACTGGGTAGGTTAAGACCATAATTGATTTTCTTAAACCCTCTTTCTCCTAATGACTATGCAGCTAGATACAGGCATTTCAGTGTGGAGAATTTCATTTTGTGTCTTCCAAAGTTGAATTCATTGATTTTTCTGAGGATTAACAGGCTTGGTTGTGTGCTGATTATAAAGAACTTTGTGGCAGAAAATTGCAAAAGAGATACTTGCAGTGGGTAGACTCAAATGTACTATGTGTTTTTGAACTGAATTCCTTTGGCTTTAACTCATATCTTAAAAGTTGAGTTCCTTTCTCTTTGGGTTTAAATTGCCAATGCATCTGTGGACCGAAATGTCTGCACAGCTTCCTTCACCACATCTAGATTGCAGTCTCAGTAGGAAATTCAGACATCTGCTTTCTATTCCAAGCAAGAGCATTAGAAATGTCAAGAAGGGACTGATACATGGACAGAATTGAGAGGGGGGAAATTCAGGCATTGAAGAAGAAAAAGTTTTGATTTTGAATTTAATTTTTTTTTTGTTTTACAGAAGAGGGGAGACATACTTAATATAGGAAGTTATTAAAATGCTGTTCTGTTTATTCTGGTTATTGTTGGAAAACTCTGGAGAAGCATACATAGACTTATGTCTATTAATCACTTCTACCCAGAATAGCAATTTATGAAATGTA